>NW_019730108.1:489218-491327 GCF_002891405.2 Cryptotermes secundus | reverse complement strand
CTTAGCACACTACATCATATGGCTTTTATCGCTCTCAACAATCTCGACAGACATGGTAGCATCTCTTCCCTCAAGAGAATCCAACTAGCCACACCAGTTCTTCGTCATGTCATTGACGTCAATAGCCTGTCCCCAACCTACCGGTTCTCCTTGTCTACAGCACTTCCTAGTGCTATTGACCTCAAGGTTCCTGGATTCTCTGGCCGTTTCTCAACCCCCCCTCCCTTAATCAACACAACACCATATTTGGTCTTAATCACTCCCCACTGCTCCCATTGGTCTGTTCTCCCTAACCACCCCCCCTGCCTACTTCGTATATAAGCAGCACCTTTCACATCCTATCACCACAGCTACTGCTCTCCGCATTCCAAACCATTCAACTGCTCTGAAGATGGAGGCGCTACGTTCCTCCGAAACGTCGGCCAAAACGAAGAATACACGGTGCCTAAACCCAGAAGACGACTTTCTACATCCCTTCTTGATTTGCTGCCTAGTCCCGACTTTATTATATTACTTACAATCCAAACCCATGTCTAGTGTCAGAAAGAAAGTGTAACATAGCCAGCCAGTGCAAAATGACAACTTTAAAGATATTTCATAAACTTTAATTTGCTCTCCTGGAAACAGGGAGGGATGCAGTGGAATCAAAAAAATCAACTGACATTTGCTCCACACATTCATATACTTTACTTATATAAGTGGAGAAGTATCATTTACCCGAGCGAAATCGTAAGCGTATCTATAGATGCTCTTGAAAGTGACCTGGTCGTTGAGGAGCAACCGGAGGTAGTCTAGTTTACTCTGCACCTTGCTGATGCTGTCACACCTGAGACACACAGAACAAGCGCCTCAGTCAGCCTCACCCAGAGCTTCACATACAGTGAGTGAGTCACTTGTGCTAAAGGACTGGGCAGTACTCACTGTAGATCCATGAGTCCTCTCAGCCATTCCTGCTGCGTGAAGAAACCCATCTGACGTGCATTCATCTTCCATGCCAATACCAGCATCACCACATTCTCTGGTTCTACACCGATGTCTTCGCAGAATTTCTCCATACCTTCAGGACCTACAAGCAGACACACAACACAACACTGTCATGCTGTGCACCATCTACTATTTTCAGGTGTCTACACAAGTTATGGTGTACCTTCGTTCATACAGTAGATCCAGGTTAACTACACCTCACATCTGTTACCGGTCCCGTCACGTGACGGGTTTAAGTTTACTGCATGCTGGTGGCCATCTCGTCAAGTGATGGGCTGTTGCCACTGTATACATAAAGCTCATTCTCTCCTGCAGATGTCATTTAAATGCAGAGCAACTCTTTAAGTGTAGCTTGTCAAAGCTTGAGAGAGTGGAAACATCCAGTGATTATTGAATGTTTTTTATTTGCTCTTTTACATTTACATTTCAAGTGTTATAAATTCAAAATTAAATTTTCATGGAAAAATGGCTGGCCCAGCAGGTGAAATCCCAGAACAGGGACCTGGCAGAAAACGTGTTAGCTCTTCTGCCTTCATGTGTTACACCAACCCCCACTATTGGGTTTTGTCCCCTTTTCATGGTTTCTGTCAGACTAAAGCTACATGAGCTTCTTCAGCTCCTCCATAGGTGGCACTGTGTGATACTGTATTTGCTATCACCCAACCAACTCTAAAATCAGCCAATAAGGAAGCCCCACAGTAATCCGTGGCAATAAAGAGGCTCACCACTGCCAATACCAAAGTTTGGCTTCTGACAATTCTGAATCAGCTCAATCAACCTCACATCTTCAAAATTCACTTTCATTCTCTCATATCTGCCTTTACTTTTCTGTGAAGTCTTCCAGCTAAAAATCCATAAACTTTTCTTCCTTCATCACCCTTGCTACATGTTCAATCATCAGTCTAGTCAATTTAGCCACAATATCGAAATTAGTTGTAGAAATAGACACATCTGTGTGTTATTTAGTGACACATTACCTACAGAGTTTATAGATTATCATGTGAAGTGTGATGAAATATATCAAAATGGAAAGGGTGGAAAATAAACCAGTTGTAGCCTATCTCAATACATTACACAGGCCTACAAAAAAAAAAATTTTTTTTTGGTGTCTAGGATTTTAGAACT
>NW_019730108.1:461023-487888 GCF_002891405.2 Cryptotermes secundus | reverse complement strand
ATAAAAATATAATTATAATATAGTAATAAAAATTCCATGTTGAGTTTTTTTATTTGATCCACTGATTTAACTTAAAATAGTGTAACGTATATTTCACCAAAATGTTATATCTTAAAAATTTGAGCTCCTAGGCAAAAACTAATGCCATATTTGAATTCAGGGCATCAAATTCATATGAAATCAGCTCCAAATACCCCGGCACCAAAACAGCTGTTGGCGTGTGTTATGCTCCAAATATCATGGACTGACTGCAAGGAGCCATAGAAATCCTCAGTTACAGAAGCTGTAATGTTCAGTCTGTGTGTTTCTGGTTGCTGTGTAAACATAATAAAACTATGAGATATGTGCTTCAAGATCCGTGCATGAACTCACCTAACACGTCAGGATCATCCGGTGAGGTATATTCTCTAAACCAGGTGATACATCGTTTCTGGTTGAACGGTGAAGATGTATCCTCAGTCTTGGAGAACCGTCGTACACTGCAACACATGATGCAATGTTATCAATGCTCATATCTGTAGCTTTGTTTATTTAATGATGCTTTCTCAACTGTGCAGTGTAGTAACAACACAACTGTGGATAATTGAGAAGGAAACAGTCATGGCCCCTTTCAACACTTTAAATTATAGTGGTAATTATAAGTATCAACTGTTTAACATTAAAACTTTACACTTTGCCCAAACAGTGTATTTGTGCATTTCATGTAAGTGTCACAATAAACAGTGATTATTTCCCTACTTAGCATTTAGCTGGCTGGTCTTTGTAATGGAGATGCAGAATCTTCTTCATAATTCAGGAACCAAATTTTTAAACAGCATTCAGATAAATGTGATGGTTCCAAATGATAAGGTGTTATTCCAGCATTTGCTATGACAGACTGAGTAGCTGGGCAGCTAGTAACATGACCACAATTTGAACTGGGTAACTCCCAAATATGAGTGGCGATTGTTACTATTTTACCATTACATGGATCAACTATTCAGTGTATTTATGAATATTCAGAATTCTGTGGTCTTGACATACGAGAGAGAACTCAGTGCAGCAGTATTCTTGAGAAGCTAACAGTCACTAAGCTAATCAAAAAGTTCTAGAATTTAATGGAACCTGAAGGTTCCTGTCTTGTATCACATAAAACCAGTTCACATCCCCCCACCTTACATCTTTAAGACCCATTTTAATAGTATCCTCTCATCTATGAAATCTCTTTCATTTTCTGGCAAATGTTCTTTGTATTCCTGGTCTCCCCCATCTTATCGTTCTTGGGTTGACAACCCTAATAACATCTGGTGAAGAGTGCAAATCATTGCCACCCTCCGGTCACTACCTCTCTCTTCAGCCCAGACTCCCTGTTCTCTGTGATCTTCCCTTACATAGGGTGCTGGACCAAATTTCACAACTGTATCTTCTGTGGTTCTGTGCTCAGGAGGGAAATAGCAGCTGAGATATAGCAGACTACATGGTGTCACATCCTACAAGACAGTAATGTTCATACTCCTCACTGTGAAAACCTCCAGTAAGTCATATATATATATATATATTAATTACTTTCCAAAAAAAAAAAAAGACCCAATCATATCTATTTACACAGCTCATTCATTCACCATGACTGAAACCCAAAAATTTGCTTGACTGACATACAGAGACCTGATCCAGGCCTCCCGGCCAAGATCCGTTATAAAATTCTCCTGTCTCTCTGTCTTTATACTGTGACTTGGATGACACATTTTGCTTGATGTAACACACTTCACATAGTTCAATGCTTAACAAAACATTTTGGTCTTCTTTATTCTACTCTCAGATTTGTAATAAACCACATATCACATTTCTGTCCTATATGAATTCAGCTTTAATAACAGATGCTGTTGAAATTTAGTATAGAAGATTAAGACCTTTTCCCAGTAAATATGAAAATCCTCTGAACTCCTACATCATTTGACTAATTCTGATGACATTTGTTATAATTAACCTAAACTGAAATAAATGTATTAGACCATACAGACTTTCTGATATACCAGTGTTGCCAACACACAAATGTACTATTGTCTATTTGTGGCACAGTAAGTGTTTTGTGGTACATCTACAGCTAGGCTCTCTGGTTTGTGTCTTCTTACAGCTATCTCAGCAGACAACACACAAATTGATTACCCAGATCTGTCCCCCATACAGCTGGACCTGCAGGAGCCCAGACTGATTGTGTCAGCTGTATTGTGAGTCTTGGCACACCATCATGCAGGCTAATTATAGCCTGGCAAGGCTACAGCCTACACCAATATATACTGTGACAATTCTAACCTCAAATTATCATTCCTTCCATCACTGTATTCTTTTACAGTCTGGCTATTCTTCCCTTTTGAAGCCTGAAGTTCACATATGTAATTTTAAAATTTCAGTTCCTACCTCATAGAAAAGATATGTCTTCATTACAAAGACCAATGATAAATACTGTTTAGGGAAATACTGGTTTACTGCAGTGATCATAAGGAACACACAAATATGCTGTGTGTGCAAAACACTGAGTTTTATAATGTTAAAGCACTTTGAAGGGTATATGAAAGTGTATCATTCAAAGACAATATTTAACATCACACAGTCATTAAAGTCCAACCAGGATTGGTTGGAATTTGTCGTACCTATGAAGACTGCTGTCCTCTCAGATGTGAAACTGCGAAAACCTCGCATCTCACTTACTGTGGTCAATCTAAAGGTACTACTAACCCAGCAATCATTTGGAAGGCCTGAATAAGTCAAGATGTTTTACTCTCTGGTAGCACAGCTGAAAGATTCAATACCACTAATATCAAAATCAGACATGGGATACAACACTCTCATCTTCTTCTTGGGTTTCAGAGTGACCACCTTCCCTCACCAAAACTGTAGCCTCCTACATTTCACTGCCCTAACAACACTTAGCAACCTGCATAAATCACAAAGTTCCTTGCTGTGTCTTTCCCTTATTTCTCCTTGGCATATTCTTTCATGGATCAGGCTAAGCCTCTCCCAGTCTCACATTTCTATCCAACTTTCTCTAGGCAGCCTCGGCTGGTGTTTCATTATTTGCTTCGGTACCCTTTCATCCAGTGATCTTTCTGCGTCTAATTTCCAGTTCTCTCTACACCAATGATTACATGCCTCTTGCAGCTTGAGTCTCAACATTCATTTTGTCCGAGAACCACAGTGCCAGATCCACCACAGAAAAAGAAAAACTTTTCTGAAGTGAAATTTTACAATTATGTACATTTCAGTATCATACTAATAATTATTTGTAGTTTTTAAGAATCTCAGTATCATAACAACTTCTTATATTTATTAATAATATATAGGTCTAGATAGTAAAGACCATTTGGTAATTAAAAAAAATACATGAATAAGATTTAAAATTTTTATTTTATATCATTACTTCAGAACTTATCATCATTTTTCTACATAATCCCCATGAAGATTCAAGCACTTGTCAACAATAACAGATCAAAACCTGATTCAGGAGGAAATTAAGAGGTGATTGAACTTGAGTAATGCTTGCTACCATTCCGCCCAGAACCTTTTGTCTTCTCGTCTGTTGTCCAAAAACATAAAAATTAGAATATACAAAACTATAATTTTGCCTGTGGTTCTGTATGGGTGTGAAACTTGGTCTGACATTAAGAGAGGAACATAGACTGAGGGTGTTGAGGAGAATATTTGGACCGAAGAGAGATGAAGTGACAGGAGGTTGGAGAAAACTGCATAATGAGGAGCTTCATAACTTGTACTCTTCTCCAAGTATAATTAGAATGATCAAGTCAAGGAGGATGAGGTGGGCAGGTCATGTAGCACGAATGGGGGAGACGAGGAATGCGTATAGGATATTGGTGGGAAAGCCAGAAGGAAAGAGACCACAGGGAAGACCAAGGCATAGGTGGGTGGACAATATTAGAATGGATCTTAGAGAGATAGGATGGGATGGTATGGATTGGATAGATCTGGCTCAGGATAGGGATCAGTGGAGGGCTCTTGTGAACGCGGTGATGAACCTTTGGGTTCCATAAAATGCTGGGAAATTCTTGAGTAGCTGCAGAATTGGCGGCTCCTCAAGAAGGGCTCAGCTCCATGAGCAAGTAAGTAAGTAAGTCATATCATGTGACAAGATTTTGTATGCCTGTGTTGTAAAAATCTGCCACCAGTCCACTGAACCAGTCTTGAACCGTCTTCTTCACTTCTTAATTGCTATGCATGAGGATGCCACCCAAGAACTTCACGTATGTGAACAGGTGAAAATTACTTGGAGCCAGGTCCAGACTGCAGGGGAGATGGAAAAAAACATCCCAGGCAAAGTCAACATCAGCAAACAGAATTACAGCCCACGCTTCACAATCAGTGGGATTCTTGATTTTCTTATTCATTTTTAAATACCACAAAAATTGCAAAATGATAGAATCAGCCCATCATTCACTTTTGACTTGTTACTGAATGAATGCTGAGGCCTGTTAGCTTGAAATGGTACAAATCGCTGACCTGTTGAAGTGCTATGTGCAAATGGTCTCTACCCTCATATTATATAAGCCAATTTTAGTTCTGTCTGATTGTACATTCTCACAGCAATGGTTACAATGATGGCCAAGGATGGAGGCAACATGTTCCTTCAAAATGTAGACTGACCTTACCAGACTACACAGCGTTATGTCCCAGAAGACAGGACCCTTCAACTTTAGTTCCATTAGCAGAAATATGACTATTGTGCAGCACTAATGGCAAAGTTGTGCTTATAGTGCAGGAGAGTTTTTGTGTATGTAAATTCTGTGTGGTTGAGATTGCACATCCCATGCAGCCGACTGCTTTATGGCTTATTCAGTTTTGCATTACTGGGTTCCTCTTCCATTATTGAGATGACGTTATCTTGTAGATTCCTTGATCACTCTCAGAAAGCAAACCTCTGCTCCATGTAATGTGCTTCAATCCCAGCTCATCACCGCCCACGCCTCAATATGGCAAGACAGGTACAGTTACAGCAGAGTAAAATCTTAGCTGCACGTCTCATCATGTCTTGCAAACTGTTGCACAAATAGCTTCGAATGTTTTAATTTTTTGGTTTATATCATGATCCAACTCACATGTCACACCACAGCCTACTCTCATTATGCAATATCCTACATTGTTCCTTATTGCATGTGTCTTAGGTACAAATATTTTCCTAATCATTTCACTCTTGCCTGAACTAATAATTGTCACTGCAGCCAAGGAGGTATGGTAAAATAAAGTCAGGAAATCACTATAAAAATGTGTGCCAAGTTAAAGAAATCATCAACTACTGTGATTACGAAGGAGGTGGAGAGGGGAGAATGCCTCCAGATACATCTGTGTGGACCTTCCTGACATCTGCCTACCTAAGCAGGAGCATAAATCTACTTTTGGGCTTGGGGCATCCATAGGACTCACTCTGGTGCCCTCGAAGATAAGGCGGTCATAAGAATGATGGCAGAGGGACCTACAGCTTAATATTTCATCATTGGCAAAGGCGAAGAAATGACTGGGGACTGAGCTACAACCCTCAGAATGAGAGTCCATGATCATGTCTTGACATCAACCTGTTCCCTGATCAACATATATCATTCCTTGAAAGTGTAATTCATGTGGCCTGCATTTCATACACTCCTATGTTAAAGGCACGGTAGGTCTATCTAATCAAAACACAGGCCAGTCATGGGTTCCATGTGTGACCTCATATGTTCCTTTGACTGTATGCCTTGACAGTCAGAATAACACTTATACATATGTTTGCAAACATGGTGCAGAGGTTCCCATGACTCCCTCTCTAGGAAGAGCACTATCTTCAGAGATGTGACACTGTGAAGTCTGGTAGGTAAGTACCAGCGCTCTGGAGGAACCGGTAAGCATCTACCGGATTATACAAACACAGTGCCAACATATCACTGCAGATAGTGCCAATACTGACAGCAGAAGGAATGCCAGCAAGTCATTCTGTTTTAAACTGTCATCATTTTCATTTTATTTATTTATTTAATGTTACTGTCTCGCCACCAAAATGCAGGGCAAAATCATGACATAAAGATAGCGAACAGAGGTTTTGAAAATGTGGTACAGTTCAGATATTTGGGAACAACGATAACAGATCGAAACCTGATTCAGGAGGAAATTAAGAGGCGACTGAACTCAGGTAATGCTTGCTCCATTCAGTCCAGAACCTTTTGTCTTCTTGTCTGCTGTCCAAAAACATAAAAATTAGAATATACAAAACTATAATTTTGCCTGTGGTTCTGTATGGGTGTCAAACTTGGTCTCTGACAGTAAGGGAGGAACATAGACTGAGGGTGTTTGAGAACAAGGTGTTGAGGAGAATATTTGGACCAAAGAGAGATGACGTGACAGGAGGCTGGAGAAAACTGCATAATGAGGAGCTTCATAACTTGCACTCTTCTCCAAGTATGATTAGAATGATCAAGTCAAGGAGGATGAGGTGGGCAGGTCATGTAGCACGAATGGGGGAGATGATGAACGTGTATAGGATATTGGTGGGAAAGCCAGAAGGAAAGAGACCACAGGAAAGACCAAGGCGTAGGTGGGTGGACAATATTAAAATGGATCTTAGAGAGAGAGGATGGGATGGTATGGATTGGATAGATCTGGCTCAGAATAGGGACCAGTGGAGGACTCTTGTGAACATGGTAATGCACCTTCGGGTTCCATAAAATGCTGGGAAATTCTTGAGTAGCTGCAGAATTGGCAGCTCCTCCAGAAGGGCTCAGCTTCATGAGTAAGTAAGTAAGATTTATATTTATAGTTTATTTAATGACGATGTCGGTAACTGTGAGTATATATCAGGATGACTGGTGAATAATGAACTGGTAAGTATACGGAAGAAACTGGTTGTAGCCTTATTTGTGGCACAATCCTGGCATTTTCCTGGAGGGACTGAGAAAAAGCACAACAGAACTTCATCAACACTTACATCACCAAACCATTCAAGTCACTCAAGTGTTGGCATTCACAGCTTCCCCTTCTGTTTTCTATTGTAATCCTTCCAGTTTCATCTGGCCTATGGCAAGGAGCTTGTCATAAGCAAAGGTTATCACTACCAACTTATTGTGAAAACATGGTTCAGTAACTGGAAGGGAATGTAGAGACGTACGCTGGAGGGAGAAGTGGAGGGGGTTAATTCATGGGACTTAATTCTGTGACCTCAGCATAAAATCAACTATAAAGCACACATGAACATCCAGATCCTTACAGCACAGAAGAGGCAATCCTGCTTCCTGACCACACTTCCACACAGAAGAACTGTCAGCAGAGGGACCCAAAATTTACCTTCACCTTTGATCCCCTACAAGGCCAAATGCCAACCTCACAATGCGAGGGACAGCCAACACCTTGTCACAATACGCTTGTTGAACTGTGGTACTGACCTTGTTGTATTCCTAAATCTCTTGTTGCAATGTCTATCATCGTCATCAGGACCCATGTCAGCAGCACTGCGCCGCTTGCTGCGTGGCATGGCAGGAGTGCCGGGACTGGGGGGTGGATTCCACTCCCCACTCGTGATGGCCTGCCTCCCACACTTCCTGCTCACAGTAAAATTATACTACTTTGCAGTTTCACTGTCAAGGCTTAAGAGCCCATTACCAACAAGTATACAACAAAATCGTCATGAATACTATACCACATTAAAATGCCTTTTCATTATACTCACCAAAAGAGATGAATGGTGTATATGGTTATGGAATGTAAAATTACAATTTAATTGGTCCGTTTTAGTGCTGTATGCAGATGCCGATCATATGTTAAGTTTTCAAGCAATTTTAATAAATTTGTCACAAAACCTGTACAGAAGGTTACATGGCCGTTAGACATGGAGATGCAGACCTGACTCGAATTTTGTGCACAAGAACACGTGTTTTGTTGATACTAGTTTCTGCCAAATACGGAAATTACAACTTACATAAGAATGAGCTCTGCTCATTTTCAATTCAAACTTAATTTCGAAATCTACGTCGGTTTAATTTCATGGACAAAACATGATACTTCAGTACCTATTCCACATCTATATAGTTCATACCAGAAGATGCTTATCGAATAAATTTCAAGCAGCAAAATATCAAAACTGTGCCTGTCCACCACTCAATTCATCATCCAAATATCTCCCTCCCTACCTTATTTCCTGCTACCTTTTTGACGAAATTTGTAATTAGAGTTTGTGTCGTTGATAGGTGTTACTTTTATTTCTATCCCAAATATCAGTTTTTATAATTTTCTAAAAAATCTGCGGGCCAGGCACGTACTTATTACTGAAACGTTTCAATTAATAAATTCAAGCGGAGGAGAGTGCAATATTCTCTCAACAGATGGTGGTACTCACAGTTGTGCTTTCTCATGTGGCCTTGCCACTCAGAAGTTCCATCGGTCAAATATTCGATACCATTAATTTGCTGCGAGAGATCGTAGAAATTTCACAGTTAACAAAGTAAGGAACAGGAATCGTCAGGAATGCAATGTAGAGAGGATAGAAGAAAGTAGTGTGGCTTGTTTTTTTGTACAGTTTGTGAAGAATGCATTGGCTCAGGTACGGAATATTCATTTGCAGAAGTTGTGTACAGTGAAGTAGTCAGTATCAGCATTACGTTGCAGACTACAGGCCACGGAGTTTGTTTTTTTAACGGAATTGGTTATGTAATAAATTCTTCGGTAGCAATGAGTAACACAAGCGGAAACAAAGTGGATTTCCGTTGTACGTTATCATCAGTTATCTGTGGGTGATAACGTGTTAACTTTGATGTATATCTGAGGTGTGTCAAATGTTCGTGTGTTTTTTTGCACCTGAAGTGAGATGCTATTTCATTTGAAAGAGTGATTTTAAACCTGAAAATTTTGCATAATATCAGCGAAACTCATGGCTTCGAACAACAGCAAAGGGCACCAACAGTGCGTTTGGGTTGCAGAACGAGGTGGAGGTTTGAAGAAAAACGTTTCTAGTCCACCACATCAGCCAGAAATAAACGTAAATTCTATGAACCAACAGGGAGTGATTCACCAGCTTCAGGATATGTTCATAGATGTTCTTGATTTGGAAATTATCCAGACCGTGGCACAGAACTGTGAATTCAGTCGTAAGTAATGCACACTCATCTTGTACTAATGTAGTCCAAACTCAAAGACAGTATTTAACAAACATCAGTAGGATGAAATGGAACATGACAAAATAAGATAGCCATTGGAAAGCGGTGTCGTGTACATAAGTAGTTGCTCTGAAGATTGGAGTATTTTTGTTGTACCAACTACTGCCAAGGCGGCAGTGCTTTGGCGACGCAAAATAGGAATATAACAGTTAAGTGGGGCCTCTTTATATGACCCCCAAAGTTGGAAGACGTTTGGTTTGAACGAAAGTTAGGTTAAGTGAGGTAGTTTTCATTATATTACTTTAGGTTAAGTTTTAGTATGCCATCAGCTATGTGACATCATTAGCGACCATAGAGCATGCCTTAGTGATGGAAGTATAGAGCTGGTGGCAGCGCGAAAGACAAATTGCTGGTTGAGTGTACTGAGGTATTGCAGTGTTGCGGTGCGTATGCCTGGATCTGTGTATGCTTTAACGGCATGATTTGCATCAAATATAGGACTGGTCATGCCATGAAGGTTTGAATTGTGTTACATAACTTTTCTGTGATGTACCACTGTCCCCCAGTAATTATCTTGGTCTACATGAATGTCGAATATGTGTATGGACTGGAAGTGTGCTGGTTCAGGAATGGGCTTGTTTATGGGTATGATCATGGACCCAAGGAGAAGGGAATAAAGAAAGGAATCCATCCTCAGCAAACAGGAAGAAATTGACAGAAAACGGACTGTGTAAAGGGCGTACAAGATTACTGTTGCAGATGGAAAATGGAATAGTGAATGAGGACAGATCTGCTGTTCTCATGAGGAAAGTGGAGTTTGTGAAAGATGGTCAAAACAGGCCCTTTTCAGTAACTTGCCATTTCTTGATTTTGTGCCCACTTCAGCTCAGTATATGAAGGCAGCATGTGCTTCTGAAACATTGGTTATACCCAAAAACTACATTGTTTCACAACCTAAATCACCACATTCCTAAACATTCGCTGCATCGTGGGAACATCCTACATGAGGACCAAAGCATGGGGAAACTGTAGCGAAATATATACTGTTTTTTAAAGGTTGACAGTGGCTATGTTATCGACCTGAAATTATTGTGTGGAAGCAAAAGGTTCTGAGAACTGAGGCAAGATAACTTACCTGCCCACAGGCTAACACAGGTCTGGTGGTGCTGCATGCATTTGTTCACCGTGTGGGGACAGGTTCATGTATAACAGGTGACTATCCCCCGACAAAATGGGCTGAGGCCACATTTCTCTCACCATGTTAGGAATCACCTGGACAGAGTGATGGCTGGGAGATGGATTTGCAGGGGTGGATCAATCGCTTGGTCTCCTAGGTCGCCAGATTTAACCCCATTGAATTTTCTCTTGTGGGGTTATGTGAAGAACATTGTCTGTCAGGTTAAGTTCAATGACCTTCAACGCCTGAAAGCCAGTATAAGCGACGCTGTGGCTATGGTAACACCAAACATGCTTCAAGTAACATGGAACATGGTGGAATATTGTCTGGATATTTGTCATGCCACCAAGGGAGCCCACACTGAAATTTACTCAGAAAAAACTTTAATAGTTTCCCTTTGTAATGATGTAACCCATAAACGTGTCTAATAAATGCTTTATGACATATGTAATTAATTTATTTTGGATACCTTTCATTTTGTTAGAATTTAATTTGATTTTAAATACACAGGGCGTTGAAATTATTCATGACATACAATCCAAATGAAGCAGTAGTGCCAAGGTAATTCTTAGAATCTTTGTTCTCAGATTAGCCTAATTATACATATAAATGTAAAAATTAATGTAATGTTAGCAAATAGATCCTTTGAGAATGAGATGGGCAGGGCATGTAGTATGTGTCACTGATAAGTTTAAGCTATTTAGTCTTAATGTTAACATTATTACTACCTATAGTTAAAACTATCCATCGGCTTCCATAAAATGCTGCTAATTTATTGGCTGCATGAACAACTATTAGCTTTTCAAGAGGGACTCATTAAGGAAGGAAAGACATTATTTGAAATGCACATCAGATTTGCGTGTCTTGATCTGTGCTTGTGTCATCCAAACGTTCACTTGTATTGTGATTGTTTCAGTGCATGCCTCAATTGAGGCTCTCATGATGCTGTCAGATGATGTGGATATCCGGAAGTCACCAGTATGCAGTAATGCACCGCAGTTTTCAAATAACACAGCTTCATCAAAACCACGGCCCAAGAAAATGAAGGTGCTGGAACTCCCATTGAAAGCAAAACCAAGAAAGGAGTTCAAGCATGAGGGCTTACTCCCTGTGAACAATTTTGCTCCAAAATCAAAGGCGACAGCTGGGTACGAGAACTGATTTATCACATGAAAGTTCATTTTATTTAATTTGGTAATTTTATTCTTAGGGTCCTGATAGTTAGGTTTAGGCAATTATTCTGTTATAATTATTTTTGGCTTGCAGTGAAGTCTTCTCTTGCCATCAGCCATGTGAAGATGGAGTTAGCATGCAACATGTTGGAAACTGTCTCAATTATCAAGGGTTGATGGAACCCCTGATTGTGAAGACAAATTGTCTGCAAAACATTTCACACTAGCTGTGTATCTATACAGCATCGCCTAAGGACACTTCATGTCATACAGCTGTGCATATGTGTTGGGTGTATTTCTCTGAGAATATGTACTTCTGTTCTCTGTTTCTTACAGACCAAAACTTAATGCAATTATCGTCTCTCATCTGAACTCTCTTGTTTAATATTGTAACGTGTTTCGTTACTGAATACGTCGTAGAGATCGTTAATTGGTTTATTTAACAATCTACAAATAACGGCTACAATTAATTATCACACAGTTGCGGGGTTTCACACTTTATAACCCTAATCGCATTAATCTGTTACCACTGTTGCGGGGTTTCACGATTTATAACCCTATGCGCAAATCAGCTCACTCTGTCTTCAGTAGTCTACACGTTTACAGTAGGGGAGCTATGTATCGCTGTATCACACGCTCCCAATTACACAATCGCACACACGTCCGGTTCTTCTTTCCGCGACGGCTGCTATACTCCAGCTGTAGTCTGCTCACTGGAGAACTGTTGCTAACACCCTCGGCGACTGTCACATTACAACTCTCCTCGGCGACTGTTACTTTACAACTCGGTGGCTGTCACAGTACAACTTTCTCGTAGCTGCTGTGCAGTTCCCTTATATAGCCGCAGTGTTGCCTGTTGCGGGCCACGTCACAGTAGGAAGCGGTTCCGCGTCACCGCGCGTGGCGCGTTGCATAGCTACCAGGATGCAGGGACTCGGCTAGCGTCGGCTCCGCTCGGCTCACTTTGGCTCCGCTCGTGACGTCACCGCGGGGGGGGAGTGGCGGTGTGATGACGCGCCTCTCACGCGAGCGCTACGTTACCGCTATGTGCTGCTGGGGAGGTAGAGGTCAACATGTCACAATATTTACCAAAAATAAATTCAGTTTTATGATAAGAAATAGCTGACAAGCAGCAGCATGGCTCACAAGTTGACTGCAACCTTAAACATGGCAATTATTTTGGACATTGTCCAGCATGTTCAGTTTTTCCAAACACGGCATTCCAGAAACTTTGTCCATTTTTATCGTCAGGGGCAGGGCAGGGAAGATTGTTACTCAGTTTGGACTGCTAGTCCAGTGAATGGGACTGAGTAGGAACTTGCCCTCCATAGACTTGATGACAGAAAAAGACCCACTTCCCTAAATATATTATTTGAAAAACAGAAGATGGTGGGCACTTCAAGCATGATACTCACAAAACATTTAGACTGATCCAGCCTTTGATTTCAGGGGAGACAGGACATCAAGTCCCACTTTGGGTGCCATCAAGGTGACCTATAGGAGCCCCCACTGTGTGGATTCCGACTCGGATGCAGACGTAGTGATAGAAGAGGAGAAGGAGTATGATGTCGCTGGAGATTCTGTTAGTGTGAACTTGTCACAGGGGGCATTCTCCAGGCTGCAGATGCCATCTGGGCCTCTTTGCCAGTACATGCCTTTATCAGATATTCAGGGTAGAGGAAAGACAGCACCAGAAACAAAGAAAACTGCACAGATGCCATCCATGACAGCAGTTCCCAAACTGCCAAATGTCATTACCTTGCCCAATGCCCTTCCAAAGAAACACTCGTCCTCTCACATGGAGCAGCAGAAGCAAGTAAAGCCACTGACTGTACCAGAGCGGGTGCAGAAGCTGATCAAGGAAGGTACGAGGGTAATGGTGCTGATGCGTGGGGCCCCAGGGAGTGGAAAGAGTCACCTCGCCACGCAAATCATCAGGCTGACAATGGGTCGGAACTGCAGTCCCAACAATTTTGTCTTCAGCACTGATGACTTCTTTGTTCGCACGAAGCAGTTCATTCCCAGCTTGCTTCAGGATGCCCACAGTTGGAACCAGTGGCGGGTTCGTGCTGCAGCAGAGCATAAACTGAGCCCTATCTTTGTTGACAACACAAACACAGAGGTCAGTTGGCTTATTTTTGTGGGATGCTGGATGTGTGTTTGGTATATTTCATGGTGCTTCCTTAGCTTCAAGGGTCATGTGTGTAAGTCTGAGTCTTCCACTCTCCTGTAGATTTTACCCAGTTCAATCAAAAGTCACAGCTGAGAAGGTGGCACTCCTGCTTCATGTTTGCAGGTCCAGGCTTCACTGACTATCAAGCCTGAGGTGTTCCATGGTTTTCTTCAACCTTTCCAAGCATATGCTGGGATAGTACCTCAAATTATATTATGACTGCTTTCTTATATATATTTTCCAGTCCTATAAATCCTACAAGTCTGCTGAGATAAAATGCTGTGTAGTTTGGTAGATGAGTGCTGGTGTTTCACAGGAAGATGCTGCCTCCATCAAGGTAGAACATGGAGGTGGCATGTTTCTTAAGAATTGTGGTACCTGTGTACCAAACTGCATGGTATCACAACCCAGAAGAAAATAATCATCCATTTGATTAATTTTTAGTGGTCCAATAATTGCAGTGCTTTCAGGATGCTATGTTTTCTGCTCTGTTGCTCGGAGCCTGCTGATGTTGCTCCTGTACTCGTTCAGCATTCCCCATTTTGAAGTCCTTTAAGTCAGTGATAACATTGAATGATATAATGATCTGATGAAAAAGATGTGGGAGCTGGTCATGACTTAATTTCAGGTTCTGTTCCAGCATTTGGCTGGAGGGATACTGACTTGTCAGGGTAGGCAGTGTTCCAAGTATGATTTGAACCACTTACCACTCAAATACAGGCTAGAAGGTTTACTGCCTGAGTCAGCTTGCTCAGCGAATTGGATAGGATGCAGAAGGAAGTGGCCATGACCTGGTAATTGAGTGGAGGTCTGAGAAAACCCACACAAAACCTCATTTGTGATAAGCAGTCTCTGGGCCAGAATTTGAACTGAGAACCCCCTGAATGTTCAGCAGGGGCACTGTGTTGCTAGGGAGCAGTTTATGCAACATGAACATACCAAAATTAGATATATGTGCTGCAGAAACTTGCCACTGTGACAGAGTGTCTTGTCTTCATGTATTTAGAAGCATAGATAGTAACAGAACTTCCTGAGTTGTGATATACACAAAGCCCCCCCACATAAGTTCATTATTATAGGCTGGGTAACGAGGTAACGTCTCTGTGCTTAACTAATTATGTACTGTAACGTGTTTCGTTACTGAATACGCCATAGAGATCGTTAATTGGTTTATTCAGCAATCTACAAGAAACGGCTACAATTAATTATAACACAGTTGCGGGTTTCCACACTTTACAAACCCTACAACCAAAGTCTTCACGTGCTAATAACGCGGGAGCTATACAAGTCTCCCTGAATTACACACTTTCACTCGTAACATGCCGCTGGCTAGATTCCAACTCTGCTCGCAGGCTGCTGCCTTGAGGACTGTTGATAACACACTGACTCGTCGGCTTGCTCGGAACTCTCGGAGGTAGCTCGAGGACTGAGCTCGGCGATGGCCACCTTACAACTCAACTCGGCGACTGTTACGTTACAACTCACTGGTAGCTGCTGTGCAGCACACTTATATAGCTGCAGTGCTTGCCTGTTGCGTAATGAGTGCCACGTCATCCTGTTACGTCACCGCTGTTGGCTCGCGTTGCATAGCTACCAGGTTGCGGGGGCTCGGCTAACTTCGGCTCCGCTCGTGACGTCACCGCGGGGAGAGTGGCGGGGTGATGACTCGCCTATTACGTGAGCGCTACGTTACCGCCATGTGCCGCTGGGGAGGTAGAGGGGTCCTTCGTTGCACAACATGTCACAGTACTATGCCAGAAGGCATATGGGGGAGTGGATGTATAGATTACATTTTCCGGACCTCGGCACTAGTTGGAGGTGAGTGGTCAGCTTCATGCCTCTGCTGCTTTACCCCCCAGTGAAAGAGCCCCCAGCACCCATTGGATAAGAGGCTGGGTGAACCTCAGGTCTGGTCTGGGCAATGTGAGAATATAAAATTTTGACCCTGCCAGGACTCGAACTTTGGTCTCTCTGTTGTCCATCTCATAGCCAATCAATTATAGGCTGTGGCCCTTTGCAGAATAAGTACTCTGTAGGCCTGGCCTGAGAAGCTGCATGGAGAGTAACTGGCTCCAGAGTCCGTGAGGCAGTTAATCATAGCACCACCACGTGCGCTACTGTGACCAAGTTCATTCTGGGCATACTTAATGAGTAACCTCAAGCAGGCAACTGCATGGCAGAAAAGTTCTGTTCATTCAATAATGTTTGCAGCATGGTGATTTTGGTTCTCATTGTTTCTTGAAAATGGGAGCCAGGATAGCTCAGTTGGAGTGGCAGTGGGCTATGGGCTCAATGGCTGAGGAATTGTATTTCTGTTCCCAGCAGGGGAAAGAATTTTTTGTCTTCTCCACAGCATCCAGACCAGCCCTAGGGCCCACCTAGTGTTGAATGGGTACTGGTGACTTTCCTCAAGAGTAAAGCAGAATGGGCACGAAGCTGTCCACTCTCCATCTTCTGGTGCTGAGCATAAGGATGGTAGAGCTATGCATCCACTCCCCAGACATCTTCATTGCATGATGCCTTTTTAATTCACAGGGAACACTGCAGTTTACTCTCTTACAGTACACTTAAAATACAGGAATCTAGTAGTGTCATAACGACAATGCAACAATGGTGCATCCTCAAGGGTGTTTCATTCTTTCAACACAGCTTTCCTGCTTATCTCTAACCTTGAGGAAGTAATCATCCAGACTCTCAAGAAAGATGTGTTGTTGCATGCAGTTTTCAGTTTTCTTGAAAACTCTTTCATTGTGAAGATTCCTCTGTTTCTTACATACGCTCACCACTCCCAAGTTGCAGCTTTTGAGACGTCTGAAAATAAAATTTGTAGCATTTTTCATTTCACCACATATGGCAGGCATGTCCAACTTCAAACAGATTGTGATCAACTTTTTATTGTCAAAACTGCCAGTGATCTACCACCCCCTCCTATCTTCGTACCTCGCTTTAAGCAAAAATATTGGTGAAAATAACACGACACATGATGTTTGTTGTAAAAGCAACATACATTGGAAGTACAGACATACCTTATTTGTTAACGCTTGTGGACCGGCAATTTAAATATTTAAATCACCCTGGGGACCGGCATTTTTATACCCACTACCCTAACTTGTGCACTGTTCACCTTAAAAATTAACATAAAATCTCCTAATTAATTTTATGAACTAAAATTTTTGGAGAACACTTACCAATGCTTCTAGAAGTGCTTGAGAGTGTGATATTTCTGGAAACATTCCCCTTTGTGAAGTGGCATTACACACTTGCAAATGTAGACAGTCATACTCCTTTTTTTGTGAACTGTGCAAACACGGCATTGCCTAGAAGGATGCTTCCCCATAGAATGTTCACTCTTCACAATTTTCACAAGGGTATGTTTCCGCATATCACCCTGAGAGTCGCCCAGGGGTGTCCACATGAGGCCTGCGTGGGGTGGTAGTTGATGGACTAGGTTGCACTAAGTCTGTCTGACTCTGGTTCTGCCGCCACCATCTGGTCTGTAGCCCAAGCCTTGCCACATTCATCAGAAATGCCTTGTATTTCAATTTTGAATCAGGGTTTAGGTTTTTGTAAACCAAAAATGAATTGAAAATGGCACAATTTATAAGCCACAAGGCAACTTTCACTTCTGTTATCTGTGGCCACAATTCTTTGTTGACCCCTGTCACTTCCACTGTCTGAGTCACTAATCAGTACTCCTCCACAAGGCACGTCAGATAGCTCATTGGAAAACCAAGTTAAGAGAGATCGCTTTGCCTTCAACCGCTTTTGTCCTTGAAACATATTCCCCTCTACTAACTTCCTGCCTGGTACATAAACAGCTGGAAGGGGCAAAGTTTATTTTCTTTTGGAGTAGGGACCCTAGCCAGCCAGGTCAAGTTACTGAGTACCTAGCATACATTCCGAGGATTTATTACGCAGTATTCATTGCAGTTGCATGGCGCCAGAGCAAGGTATAGTGTGTTACAACCTAACGTGTCCTAAAATCAGGATATCATGTGACCGGTCTGCCACGTTTAAAAGCGGAAAGCATGATGTCATGCGTCCGGTCCGCAAAGTGTCAAGAACAGAAAAATAGGAATGACTAATACATATGTTCCCTTCAAAATCATATTATATTACACAAGTGAATTTACATGCTTTTCACGTATAATTTCCGTATAGGCCTACGAGATTGACCAAAAATTGTCCCACAGTTGACGTGTTGGACATGCCTGACATGGGATAGTAGTCTTTTGTTGCTCCTCTACTAGTCCCCTTCAACATCCGCACCCCTGTTCTCCACCGTGTTGTCCCATTTATTTTTTTCATGTTACAGCATTCAGTATACCTTTCTGTTCACCAGTTTTCTTCGTAGAATAATTGGTAAGTGAAGCCAGTTCAGAAAATATCTCGTGTCTCTGAGTATCACGATTTTTATAGGCTTCTACAGTAACATCTCTGTTAACATTGCAACATGTCACGTTATATGATGGATTGTAAATTTCTCTGACCTGATATTAGCATCATGATCGTCGATAAAACAGCCCTTTTTGAGGCGTAGCCTTCCTTAGAAGGTTCTGCTAGATTGCATCCAGTTTTCACTTCTTTGGATTTCATGACAGTAATTTTTTACATAGCAAAGTTATCAGCCTTGTGTCTAACCCCCAGCTTGGAGAACTGGGTCTCTATATTTATTTCCCCCAGTGATAGTGTGGCCCAATTATATCCCCAGGGACTGGGTGCCCTTTTTGTCACCTATGACATGCAAGGCCGCAGTGGAAGTATTCCAACCCACCTCCACATGTTACGCAGTTGGGAATTTATTCCCCAGTCCACAGACTGCTTTCTCTCACTGGATCAGTGGTTTCACTAAATGGAAATCATTCAGAATTATATGAGGAAACTGTTCATCCTCATATGTAAGTGTGATAAAATAATTTCTTTAATAAGAGCTAAACTGTTTTTACACAAATAAATACAAATTTATGTCTAAAAATGACATATTAAATAAAGACGGTGTGCAGGATTTCCAGCAGGGAGAAAATGTGTGTATTGATTATTTCAATCACAGTAACATTGTATCAATATACGAGTTCTGTAAATCAAAATTCACCAAATTATGGAAAATGGTACACTGTTTGTATTGGGCTTCAGCTGGAATCAGAAGTACATGCTAGAGTATGACGGTTTTAGCGCCCTCTTGTGGAGGGTTTCATTGTAAAAACAGTGGTATAATGCAATTTATTAGATGTTCGTTTTTAGAAGTGAAATTTTCCAGCATGTTATACATGCAACACAAAACTCCAACCTAAATCTCCTTCAGACCTGTCATGCCATCTTATATACAGCAAATGTAACTGCCAAAACACTTGCCACCAGCCACCTCTCCATGTTCAATCGATCATCTCCCACTTCATTGAGACAGCTGGGGCAGTGCTTCCATTCCTACACCCTGTATATGCAGGATCCCACTGCATTAAGTTCATAAGACTTGTTCTGATATGTAATTTTATTCTAACAGATCTGGGAAATGCAGCCTTATGCAGAGATTGCTGTGAGGAATGGATATATACTGGAGTTACTTGAACCATCCACTCCGTGGCGCTACCAGGAGTCTCAACTGGCACGCAGGAATGTGCATGGTGTGACGCGAAAACAGATTGAAAACATGCTGGCTCGTTTTGAGAAGAACCTGACGGGAAAGTTGCTTCTGACAAAGCTTAAGCTTAAATACTCTGCAGGGAATAGGCCACCGCAACCAGCAGTCTGTGCACCGCTGCCACCACAGATCAAACAGAAGACAAAGACGAAGACAAAGCCACAACCTCCTGCTGCAGTGCCTCCAGAAGTTAAACCTAAGAGGAGAAAGAAGAAACCTAAAGCTGCCAATGTGCAATTGCAGGCTTCACAACGGCCAATCCAGCCTGCTCAAAATGCTTCACTCATGGACACCTTGGCACTGTTCCTTGCCAAGAAGGTTTTAGAGGAAGGACAGATTTTGGATCCAGAAGTCGCAGACAGTTGTCTGAGTAATGGAATCACCATTGGTGATGCTCTGTTGCCCAAGAAACAAGATGTCTCAGAGACGACAAACAGGCCTGGAGCTGCAAGTACACGGACCCCACATGTTTCCATATCCTCAGAAGGAAGCGCTGTGAACACTTGTGGTGGATCATCTGATGATGACAGCAGTGAGGATGAGAGTGAAAAAGAAGTTGAGAGGGAGAAAGATGATAATGATGCAGCAGTTGAAACCCAGGAACTGGGAGAGTGGCAGGTTAGTGACAGTGAGTGGCTGTACCAAAGCGATGATGGCAGAGAAGAGGAAGAACTGAATGGGGCTGATATTCCAGAACCTGTCACCAATGGGGTGCAGTGCTGGGAGTATATCTTAGTAATGGATGATTCAAAGTGGATGTATCAAAAGCACCATCCTGAAGTCCAAGACACAGGAGTGCAAGATAATCCTGAGACAGCCACGGAGCAGATGGAAGGTTTGCTTATCAACCTAGCAGCTGACTCAACTGATTTTTCTGGCTCAAAGGTTGATATCCCAGTTGAAGTAGAAGAAAGTGCCAGAGAAAAGACTTCAGCAGAAAATTTGCTTATAGATATTTTTAGCACGGTTGAGGCCAGCCTGGAAGGTGGAGTACAGGAGTTACTTTCACCAGTGAATGCACCGGCTGTGACACAGAGTATGACCAGGCAAACTGATTCTGATGATAATATCGCATCACATCCTTTCTCCCTTGATGAATTTGATCAGTGGCTATGCAGCCTCCCCACTGAGTCTGGGATAGAAGCCATTCACTGGCCAGCTCCATCCTCAGAAAAGAGCAAGGCAATGTCTGACATTGTAGAACCAATACGAGAAGAGCCTGTGAAGATGGAAGTAACAGCTGCAGAAGATGTGAATGCTAAAACAGGAGAGCTGTGTCCACTTGGATTGCAAATTTATCCACTTTTGGTGTCTTCAAATGAAGAGAAACTGATGCCAGAAAGTAGTGAAGAAAATCACGTGCGTGAGACAGCCCTAGCATCTGGAATTGTACCACAAACTGGCAACAGCACTCTACCAGCAGAGGATCCTGAGGTCCATCCTCCTGTTCTCGAAGATACAGGACCAGAACTTGCCCCATCCCCTGGCACTCATCAACCCTGCCCCCAACCTGCAGATAGAGAAAGTAATGAAGATGAATACTATAGGACTGCATGTTCTGAAGAAGGTTCTAGCAGTGGTGGAGAGGTAGTTCCTGTCAAGGAAAACAGGACAGACTTGTTGATATTGGCCTCATGTAAAGCTGCTCCAACATACGACTTCCTTACGTGGGTTACAAAGAGCAATGAGGAAGGACCATGCGAACAGAGAGATTCCAGACATAACAGTGAGGAGCAGGTAGAAACAAAGCCTGAGGTGTGTGGGTCTAAGGAGCAGAGGGTTCCCCGAAGGGTGATTGGAAGAAAGCTGAATCACTCAAGTGATGTGGAAGTGCTGGACGCAGAGACACTGCCGCCTGAAGTGCAAGCCTGGGGAACTGTTCCAGAGCCTGCAGTGTCGTGGGAGAATAAGGACATTCAACAGGGAGAATGCAAATCATCGCAAGGCCCTCAGCCTCAGAGATCAATTTTTGCATCTGAAGAAGTCATGCAGAATTCTTTGAAGAACAGGCTCACTGACGAAGTGCAGAAGATCAATTTGTCAAATGCAGGTGGTGAAGATTCTGATGTGACAGGTGATGCTGCAAGCCGAGCAGTCACAGATACGTCCAGCAACACCCATTACAAAGACTTCATCCTCATCTCACAACTGAACAGGTCTAGAGGCACCCCTCAACCCATGGAGGGCATCAGAATTGTTACTGGTCGCAATTGTAATATCAATGAAGGTTTTGACCCACTGAAACACTTCGACAGGGCCATGCCAGTTAAGCTGACACTTGACAAGAGCTCCATGGCCACTCTAGAGGATGATGACTTTGCTGCTGCAGTGCTAGCGTCTTCACAGCAAACTACTACAGAGCGGGACCACAACTTTGCTAAGTTGCTAGCCATGTTTCCAAGTGCACCACAAGATGGCATGAAGGAAATTTTTGAAAAATGTAATGGTGACTTGAACTGGACAGCTGATTTGTTGCTGGAATCAGAACTAGAACAGTTTGCACATATGTCACCAGATGGGCAGGATACAGAAGGCCCAGTTGACCAGAGACAGTCTCCTCAAGTTTTCGATGTGTCTCATGCAGAGCCCTTGGGACCCCCACCAGAGGCAGCAGATGAACCACGTTGTAACTTGAGAGCAAGAAAATCCTGGAGAAACGAGAATGGCAGTATGACTCATGTGTCAGAAGAGGCATTGCCGTTGGAAGAGTGTGTCGCTTCAAGTGACGCCAGCTACTCAGAAGACACGCTGCGGATGAAGAAGCTCCGGCATGGAGAACTGCTGGACATGGGCGAAGTGACCACCAAGCCCCGACACTCTCCTCCAAACAGCAGTCAGATCACGAAGGAGAGTGCCCTTGGAGCCATTGGATTTCCACGGACGAGAACTCCATCTCCTCAGTTTGGTGATGCAACAGATATACAGAGCAGTAGCACTGTAGACAAAGATTTGGGGAGTAGCAGTGCTGACTTGGAGGATGGGGAGATGATGCCATTTGAATTGGATCCTGGGTTTGTGTCCCAACTGCATCAGATGTTTGGAAACCCTTTGTTGTCACTGATTGAAGGTATGTGACATTAAGCCCTTTGCCCTTGTCACTGACCTCACCCTATCGTTATTGAGTTGTCAGAATGCCCATTCAAATTTCAGCAGGACATTGTGCCTCATGATATATTTGAGAATCCTGTTGCATTGGTGTATCACTCATTCACATCCATCTTTTTCACAGCTTAAAACTGTTCACTATCTCTCCTTAATTTAAAATCACATGAATTGCTACATGTTTCGGGCCTACTTGGTCATCTTCAGGCAACTGTTTACTTTTTGAAAACTGACTCACTGCACTGAATTGTAAGTCAGTATATTTCAGTGATGCTTCATATCGCTGTTCACACTAGAATGTGTTTGAGAATAAAACTCTCCTGTCCACGTTATTCTCCTCTGGTGGCATCCATGATTCTGTAATGTATAATTTATGTTTACTGTCAATGCAAAGCTATATCTTTATTTTAAGAATTTGCTACTTTTATATGTCTCTGTTATTTTCTTATATACCTACACACCCCCTTTGTATGTATCTTCTTGCTAGTTAGGCATATGTCCCTTGTATGGGTGTTCACTGTGATTGTTCCTGCTTGTATATAGCAGCACAGACACCCCCAGGTAAGATAAATAAGCGGGAACAGTCAGACTGAATGCCCAGCTAGTGAGAACATACATACAAAGGGGGCATATAAGTACATAAGATAATAACAGACAGACACATAAAAGTAGCAGATTCATTAAATAATGATATATCTTTACATTGACAGTAAATATATATTATACATTACAGAATCATGGATGCCACCAGAGGAGAATAACATGGACAGGAGAGAGTTTTATTCTCAGACAAACACATTCTAGTGTGAACAGTGATATGCAGCAACATTGAAGTGTATTGATTTACGATTTAGTGCAGTGCAACGGTTTTCAAAAAGTAAACAGTTGCCTGAAGATGACCAAGTTGGCCTGAAACATGTAGCAATTGATGTGATTTTAATGTTATTTTAAATTAAAGAGAGATAGTGAACAGTTTTAAGTTGCATTAAAGATGTATGTGAATTGGTGAGTGCTTCATGATTTCACCCTTCATTTTTATGACCCAGGAATAGGATCGGCTAGTCTTCCAGGAATGTGGGATTTGAAATCTGCTGGCTTTATAGGATTGATGGCCATTTTTCAACTCACGGGTAACAGTGTTAGTATTGAAAAATTAGACATTGGGCTAGCCAATGTACAGCCAGTAGAGTTAAAGAACCATTGAGGATAGACAGCAGGAAGTTATGGAAATGAGTGAAAGCCTCTGTTTTGTCTTTGGGTTTGTGGTCACCTGATTCCTTGTGGCCTTTGTCTGCCATGGATAGTTGCTGTTGCAGCCATCACAGCACTGCAGTTTCTTGATTTAGCATGTGGCCAGTTTGGTGACCGTGTGGAGTTCTCTTGGGGATGCTGACAGTTTCTGTGGTGGTCAGATTCCTGTCTGCAAGCCAAAAGCTCATTACCATTTGTAGTAAAATGTTCTGAACTGACGAGCTGCATCAGTTTGGAGTACAGCTCCTTTCTGTCACTCCTGCCTCTGCAGTGAAGCAGTGCCCAGATCTCCTGAACATCACCTGCTTCTGCTCTGAATTTCTGTGGCTGTTCGCCTGTGAAGATTCTGTGAAGCATCGAGTTTTGGCATGTCCAGTGCCATGTTGAAAAATGTGTAAGGATTAAATTCTGAGAAAATTGCCGGTTTTGTTTAGGGAGATGGTCTCCATAAATTTAATAAAAAATGTTTGAGCTGTTGAGAAAATCACAATTTTATCTTGGTGCTGATCTGAACCCCCCCCCCCCACTTTTAGATGGAATGTTCGGATTCACCAGGCATTGAAAGGGAAGACAGATAAACTCTGAAATACCAAATATGAAACAAACCCATGCAGTCATTCAGGTGTGTTTCGAGGTGCACATCCATACGTACATATATTCATTCATTTACGCATACAGATGACATTCCCAAACCCACTTCTTATTCGCAAGTACTGAAAACCTGTAAATCCTTGAGAATCTTGAGATTACAGATTCTTTCATGATCGCATATCCAGTACACACTGCATGTGCAAGAAAGTAAAAGCTTCCATAAATCCATATAGGATTTGAGGTTCATGCAGTCATGGACGTGAACAGTTCTCTCTTCTGGTATATAATGCTGTGTAGTCCATTTCTGAGGATCATGCTGACTCAAGGTTGAAGGTAAACCAAGCAAGAAACATGAAGATGGAGGCAATATGTTCCTCTGAAACATTGGTGAACTCTCAGCAGACTACTACATGGCATTCTATCCCAGGTGAAAGAACTCTACATAAATCCAATTCTGAAGATGTACACTAACCATATTGTACTCACTTTAACCCTTTAAACTGCACTGGTAATTATGTGGCACCTGCTTTAACATTAATAAATTGCATTTTGACTACATATATTTACACATTTTGTATGATTCTAACAACAGAGACAGTGTTAGCTCATTGGTCGCCATGGAGACACAGGATGTGTACTCTGTTCTGAGAACTTCTTTCTTTTATAATATTTTTGAGGTGAAATTTAGGATTCAGAACATTTGGCCTAGTATAAAGCAGCCTGAAATATATTCTTTCGGAGGAACCTGCTATCTTCGTGTTCAGTGTGTCACCCTGAAGATAGAGGTATTAGGTTCCTCTGAAACACATACCTATCTATGAAAGTACACAATTTCGCATGTCCCAGATGACCATGTAACTTTTTGTGTAATGTTGGCAGACGTGAGGCTGATCGTGAACCTTCCAGTTTCTCTTGCTCGTCAGATCCATCAGTACTTGGTGGAGTCGCAGCTGATTGTGCTGCAGCAGCGGCATGAAGAGATGGAGCGGATGATGCGGGAAGGTATGTACATCTCCACAACACTGACTGAGGATGTGTTCTGTCTGGCCTGGTGGATTGTTACTGATGTTTTGGACAGCCCTGTTTCCTCCAGCTCTGGCTGTAGAAAAGTTACTGTTCAACCCTGAAGATGGAGGCGGCAGGTTCCTTAGAGACAGCAGCCGTGTACCAGACTGCACGGTGTCAGATCGCAGAAGACTGTCATCTTCAGGTGGTCCTCTGTTCAAGTGAATGTAGCAGTAATGTAGTTGAATGTAAATGTTTTGTTTAGCCAAAGCCTGAAAGGAATAGACACTTGTACTTGAGGGGCTTGTGTTGAGGAAGTGCTTGCCACTGGTTATGTTGTTGGCAGCAATGCCCAGGGCATGTCTGAAGCTCATGAGCTTCGTTACAGGGAACAGCATTCACTCTTCAGGTGCGTGTTCCGTATCATATGAACTCGTAACATGTTTCAACAATAAGATGCCATGCTGCTAGTTCCATCAAGAAGGCTGCCTCTTATTTCAGACCTCTGACGTTACGCTTATAGAAAAGAATTAAATTTGATGGCTTGCATAGTGATTTTGAAGGTGATTTTAATCTCAGCAGTGAGGATATGCCAGTTGGATCTGAGTGTGAAGTGTCTGAAGATGATACATTGTCTCAGGTAGGTTTTTAGGTATTTTCCATTAATTGTGTCACTCATGCAAACCATTTTACATAGGTAGGCTGAAAGTAATGCACACATGCTTGTAGAGCGCGAACGAAATTACCTTCAGAAGCGCGCCAGGTGACATGTGGAAGTAACATTCCCCCTCAATACGCATGCGCAGGTTTGAGGTCGTTGCGTTCATCCAGTGTATTTCGAGAAGTGGAAGTATGGAGATGTGTTCTAGTGCTATGTCAACGCGAGTTAAACAGCATGCTGTTATCGAATTTTTAAGTGCTGAAAAAGTGACTCCTACTGAGATTCATTGTCGTTTAAAGGCTGTTTATGGTGATGATGCTGTTGATAGGTCTACTGTAAACAATGGGCAATAAAATTTCTTGGTTGCGAGCCTGGAAAAGCCATAATTGTTATGAAACACACAGCGGATATCCGATCACTGCCACAGACGATAATCATCACAAACTCGTCGACAATTTGATTCAAAATGACCGGCGAATCACCCAAAAGCGTGTCGCAAACCATATTGGAATATCCAAGGAACGTGTCAGCTTCATTATTGAACAATTGGGATACCGTAAAATCTGTGCACGATGGGTACCATGCCGTCTCACAGACGAGAACAAACAGCGTCGATTGGAATGCTGCAAGCAACTTTTGCAGCGCTACCGTGACGAAGGAGACGACTTTCTTTTGAATATTGTGACGGGGGACGAGTCATGGGTCCATCGTTACAACCCAGAAGAGAAAAGACAGAGTGCTGAATATCGACATCCGTCTTCTCCTCAGGCGAAAAAGTTCAAAACACAACCATCTGCCAAAAAACTTCTTTTGACTGTGTTTTGGGATGCTCACCGAGTTTATGTGACCGATTTTCTGGAACGAGGGGCAACGGTAAATTCTTCTCAGTAGATACAGACTCTAAAACACCTCCGGCGTCGAGTTTGTCATGTTAGAGGCAGCCTGGCGCCAATAATCTTGCAACATGACAACGCTCGTCCACACACCTCGC
>NW_019730108.1:444126-460658 GCF_002891405.2 Cryptotermes secundus | reverse complement strand
ATTTTCTGGTATCTCCACCTCCTTACATTTAACCTCATCCAACCCATTGCAGCCAGTTTCCTGTATCTACACTTCCTTACATTGAACCTCATGCAAACCATTGCAGCCAGTTTCCTGTATCTACACATCCTTACATTTAACCTCATGCAAACCATTGCAACCAGTTTCCTGTATCTACGCATCCCTGGGGCTCGACACCAAGACAGACAGACTGACCGACCGTCAGATGCCACATGACTTTGACTTTGACTTGTGAAAGACACCAAGCCTGAACATGGCAACTGTGCTGCTTGTTGTCGACGCTTTACAAAACCTAGTCTCGCAAGTCGATTGTCATCTGTGATATAGCGCCTTGTAGTCCGCTGACAGTCAAGCAACTTTTCGGAGGAACATGTCGCCTCCATTTTCAAGGTTGAAGCATACGCAAAGAACCCAGCATGAGGCAGAGACCAAGCTTCAATCCTGAACACAGAGGTGATGTGTTTGTACAGGGTGTTACATCCAAGAAGCTAGTAGGAACTCTCCAAATTTGGGCATATGCCCCGCTATTTTATTACAGTATCAACCCAGCAAGCTTATGGCCCAGAATTTGTTGGTTTGAACAGCTGATTAAGCCATAGAAGTGAGCCAGGATAGCAGTAGGCTATGGGCTGGACACCCAAGGGGTCTGAGTTCGAGTGCTGGTGGGAGGATTAAGCGTGGGGAAATACTGGATGGAGGGGAGTGGTCAGCTTCATGTCCCTACACTTAACCCCCGGGGAAAGAGCTCCCAATACCCATTGGATAGGAGGCTGAATGACTTGGACTCGAACCCATGCATGTGACAGCAAAATAAAGATTTTTGTGAGAGGAACATTGCCTGTGTTTGCATTTTTGTATGATGTGGCGCTTGGGATAGCGATGTTTGTTTGTTTATGTACATGGATGTGAGGAACTTGCGTGATGCGTGTTCACAGATGAGGAGTTAGCTCAGCAAGTGAGTCTGATGCTGCAGATGGATGGCGGCACTGAGAGCGTAAGCCAGGAGGAGGCCAATGATATGGAAATGGCTCTGGCCATCTTCAAAAGTTATCAGGTACCTGCCGTCACATGTCCACATTCTTGCTTGAAGATTGTCAAGTTCTTGGCACCTTCGACTGTTATGCATCAACATGTGTTTAGTTAACTGCAAATATCTGTCCGAATAATGTGTTCCAGGTTTTAAAGCCAAGCATGAAACCAAGAGAATCATGGAGGAAGCTCATGTCCAAATCACATAGCGTTTGAGCCTAGATGATAGTATAGTTATTGACTATTTGGACATTATCCACTATCATATTTTTTTGTTTAAAGGAACGTTTCAAAGACTGGACTTTGCTTCCACCCTCAGGTACAAAAGCCTACAATAGAGCTAGTCCCTATCCTAAAAAACAGAATAATGAATAATGTCCAAAAACTCAATAATTGTATTGATGTACCAGTCACTCACTTTCAGATCTTGTGGTGGAGTGCCCAGTGTCTGGGGAACTGGGTCTATTTGTATCCCTGTGTGCGAGAGAAGGGACAGCCTGCTCAGTGGGGTCCAGGGACTGAGGCAAGCTAATGTTAATGGACCCGCTTGAGTAGAGCTGACGAGACAGTGAGTGGTGTACACACAGTGCTGTGTATGTCAGACATACTAATGGACAGTGCCCAGCATGGCCCATATGCACCTGAAACTTTGTACGCATGAAAGGTAAAAGGTAAAGCTGTCCCTGCCATGAAGACATATGGAGAGTGGATGTCTGGATCTGTGTAGTCTTGACCTCAGCTCTAGATAGTACCTGTTGGATAGGGGGCTTGGTGGGCCCTAGAACTGGTCTGGAAAACATGGAAGGGAGAAGCATCTTGTCCCTCCCAGGGCTCGAACTCTGACTCCTTGGCCATCCAGTCCATAACCAGTCACTATACCAACTGAGCTGTCCCGGTAAATAATAAATACTAATGAAAATGAAGAAGTGTCTGTTAGTGTTGGTTTTCAGCATGAGCGGGAATTCAGGCACCGACTGTCAGAACAGGACAAGTTGTGTCTGGAGGGCACTGATAAGATGATGTTACGTGTTGGCAACAGAATGTGTTGTTCTGGGCAGCATTTGCTGAAATTATTTCTCTTTCTCTTGATAACAGCTTCACTTGGTTCATATTGTTCTTCTGTGTTTAAGTTGGTGTTCATATAATGAATCAATCACTATCAGGAACATGTAGAGAATGTATGTTGCTATGGTTACCTGCTGCAGGTCGAGTTGCAACGCATGAAGGAAGACCCAGATGCATTGATGGACAAGAGCAATTTGTGTCACATGTTCCCAGACATCGACACGGACATGCTGCAGGCAGTGTTAACTGCAAATGGGAATTCGTTGGAGAAGGCTATAGAAAATATTAATGCACAGATGCAGTGTGCCCTGGGGAAACGAGGTCAAACAGTCTCATCACCTGAGACTCTTGTAAAACGTGGGCGTTATCTCTTGGATCAGGCCAGTGAGGAGCAGTTCAAGATGGGCCAGATTAGCAGGGTACGCTTTATGTACACTTGTCCGCCTGCTTCCAGTTTCCATTGCACATTGCATGCAGTTACATTCTTGTGAACTTAAAATTAATACACATGTATTTTAAAAGAAAACCTTGATTTCCAACACAGTAATAAATAATATGATTCCTTGATTTTGTATTTTTCAGGCTGGGACCTCAGAATTACGGCCAGGAGTGGCAAAGGGTGAAGCTGTGAGGTCAGTGGACTGGGTTGAAAAGGACTACCATCGCTACCGTGATTGGACGGTCTGTTTTCGCAAGCTGCGCGAGAAGCATCACAGGTGTGGAGGAGAATATTCTAGGAAGAAGATGACAACTGTTGCAACATTCTACTCCAAACTAGTGAGTGAATTTTAAATTCTTGAATCGATTAGGACTTATCGTGTGGAGTGGTAACGCAGCTAGGTCACCAAATCTTTTTGTGCATTGTATGACACTCAGGATGTTGACCTGGTGGTTGTTTATTCTGAAAGGTTTTCATGGATTTCCTTAGTCCAGACTGATGGCAGCATTTGCACTTGTGTGGCCTTTCCTTGATCAGAGAGTGCATTTTGCTTATCAGTGTTGTAGTTGTAGGTGTGTTTGTTCCTGCCATTCGATGCTCCATAGTCCGAGTCATTGTGAAAAGTCAGTAAATGACTGAAGAGACATTCAGACAGTGATATTAGGTAACAAATATGCATCTGAGTCATGTTTCATGCTCCATGCATTTGTAAGAACTTAGCAATGTGATTTACAAAGATTCCTCCAGGTTGCAGGTTCGATGCAAAGCTGGTGACCTTGCTCTGTAAAAAAAAAAGTACTGTTGAAAAATAAAAAGAAATGAAAATGAGATCAAATCTGGCAGAACATTCTCAGGAAGGCTAGGGCTCAGATAGGGATGGTTTTCATTTGATGATGACAGTGGCGATGATGGTATATGAAGATTACTGCCTTCTGAGAATTGTCAATATTTTTTAGATATCTCGTGCCTCCACCTTCAGGGCAGGAAATGGATGTAACAAATTCCTCTGAAATATTTGTGAACATCTACCAGACATACCAGAAGGAAGTTATCTTCGTAGTCATCGCCATGAAAACCTCAGATGCCATCACATGTATATTTGTGTCCATTTAGGCCACCTTATATACGATGCTTATGGATGAAGCGAATGCCCGAGCTGTCTCTTGCCTGGAGTATATAAATACGGTGTGCCAGAATGATAATACACTCGACCTGCACAATTACCGGGTGAGAGAAGCCCTGCAGGCCTTTGATATATTTGTGGATCGACACATCGTGGGCCTCAGTGGACAAGGGCCTGGGAGACGTGCCTTATATGCCATCACTGGCCGGGGAGCACACAGTCAGGATGGCATTCCACGCATCCGCAATGCAGTGGAACAGCGGATCAGAGCGAGAGGCCTGCAGTGAGTAATATATTTAATGTGTATTCCTTGCCTTAGAATCCATGGTGTCAAGTCCCTGTGCAGTGAGAATGGCTCCTCTTACACTGCATGGGGACTGTGCAGAACTGCATCTAGATACTGCTTGTACAAATGTTATGTTTCTGGACATTATCCATCATCCTCTTTCTATTTAAGAACACATCATTTCAGAGACTTGATTCTGTCTTCATCTTAAGGTAAAACCTTATCAGCTGGGCCCAAACAGTAGAGCTAGTCCCCATCTCTGGACACGTGCACCAACACCAGACAGGGTATACAAGCCAAACACAGCACAAACCATCTGTCAGAGTTAAGACAGAACATTAAAATACTAAAAACACATGTATGATTCCTTGAACCGGAGAACTGTTACAATAGAAGTCATCATTGGAGAGACACATTCTCCATACAAAGAAAACACATTTTCTACTCTGTCTACACTGGATGGAGTTTATTATTATTATTATTATTATTATTATTATTATTTCTGCTGTGATAACAGGCGTCCAGATGGGAGTGTAGCTGTCCAAGCTGGGTTGACTGATGAGATGATCTATCAGAGACATGTGGGTGGGTTCCTTGTATTTCTTGTATGTGAAGTTTGGTTCAATCTGCAAAGACCTTTGCTTCATTCCAACATATTTTGTGGTCATCCTCATATGCATGTTGGGCCAACTTTGGTTTTTCAAGATCTTGTCTCAGGTTGTATTTATGCTCCTTCATGCATACTTACAAAGGTCTGCTTGTTTTGCCAATGTCACATCTGCCACAGTCATGTGGGATGTTGTGCACACAATACTTTATCTGCTGGACATCTTTGGAAGTATGCATTAATGAGCACAAATGTAACCTGACATAAGGTTTGCTTGAAATATCAAAGTTAGCCCAACATTTATACAAAAAAGGCCATAAAGTTTGTTGGAATCAAGCAAAGGTCTTGTAGATTGAACCGTACCGTATGGAGAATTTGTCTCACCAGTGATGACTTGTGATACTTCTCTGATTCAATGCCTCATACGTGTGTGCAGGTGCAAAGAGAGGGGGATTAGCTCTATTGTTTGGCTTGTATACCCTGCCTGGTGTTGGTGCAGGTGCCAAGAGAGGGGGACTAGCTCTATTGTTTGGCTTGTATACCCTGTCTGATGTTGATGCAGGTGCCAAGAAAGGGAGACTAGCTCTATTGTTTGGCTTGTATACCCTGTCTGGTGTTCAGTGCAGGTGCCAAGAGAGGGGGACTAGCTCTATTGTTTGGCTTGTATACCCTGTCTGGTGTTCAGTGCAGGTGCCAAGAGAGGGGGACTAGCTCTATTGTTTGCCTTGTATAACCTGTCTGGTGTTGATGCAGGTGCCAAGAGAGGGGGACTAGCTCTGTTGTTTGGGCCCAACTGAGAAGATTTTACCTGAAGACGGAGACCGAATCCAGTTTCTGGAATGCTGTGTTTTAAATAAAAACAGGCCTATGTTTGTAGGCAAATAACAGGGCGATGGATAATGTCCAGAAATAAAATATTTCTGTTGATGTAGTATCATTACAAACTTTAGATCTTAAATTACTTCTGCTTCTCCTCCTTGCTCAATAAAACAGGGATACATTAAGTTCCTTACATAAGTTAAAAGAAGCTGTTTCTACACAGATAGATGCTAGTAGGTAATGGATTAGCATCAGACTAGTTTATAACATAATGAGTAGGAAATGAACACTTGAATAACCTCAGTGTGGCTCGGGGCAAGTTCTGCATGTGACCATTTGCCAGAGATTATGCATCTGCATGCTTGTAACTTGCAGCAGAGATAAAGCTTGCATATTGATTGCTGTTCTGAGCAGTCACATAAAATCTAGTTACAGATTGTGGAATGTAAAACATCTGTTGCATTAATGTGGGTTAGTTACTGAATCCAGCTGATTCCCTGCAACCAAGTCCTTGAGAAGCCAACAGTTGCTCAGCCACTCAAGAAGTTCCCAGAATTTTATGGCATCTTGACAGTTCACCACTACATTCACAAGAGCCCGCCACTGGTGTCTATCCTTAGCAAGATCCCTTCAGCCCATCCCCCTTGTGATGTTCTCTAAGATAGTTTTAATATTATTCTCCCATCTAGGTCTTCCTACTTGTCTCTTTCCTTCAGGTTTACCACCCAAAACTCTGTATCCACTTCTCTATCATGCCCTGCTGAATTAAATGTACATGGGCAAAAATAATTTTAATATACCTTAAATGAATATCCATGGCTTGTATCAGAGCACTGTCTCAAGTTTCCATAAAGCTAATGCTGACCCTTTGGAATGTAATGGTAAATATAAGTACCATGCAAAGAAACTGTAACTGAAATGTTCTGGTTTCTGTTGTAGGTGTGGCAGAGTGAATGATGGGCTCCTGAGGGTGATAGTATGCTCGGACTCGGCCCTCACATACACTCTGAGGGTCAGTGATGAAACGTAGCTACACTGAGCTAAACAGGGCTGCCTTGTACCATGCAAGCAGCATCACTTCTATCTTCTTCTGCTCTGTCAGCAGTGTAGGTGTATGTAATTGGGGTATTTAATCCAAGTGACATGACATGCCCTTAATGGGCCCCCCAAAATGCACCTCACATCAGTACAGGTATAGGTGATGATTATACTAACTGCATTGCAGGCAATTTGATGCAGAATCCTGTGGTGCTGCCATAGGTTGAATTCCCACAGTTGTGCATATATACAAGGTGGTTCAAATATGACCGGGACTGATTTTTAAAAAGAAAAACATAATTGCCAAACACTTACTTGCACATGTCAGTCTTCAACGTACTCCCCTCCGGAGTCATCACATTTTTTCCAACGTTCTGGAAGCATCCTGATGCCCTTTTCAAAAAGTCTTGTGGTTGGCGGCGTATCCACTCCCGAACATTCTGGATGACGGTGTCGTCCACAAACCGCATGCCTTGCAAGTCTGATTTTTGCCTTCTGAACAGGTAGAAATAACTTGGTGCCAAATCGGGACTGTACGGCGGATGTGTCAGAAGGTTCCATTTCAATTTCCAAAGGGTTTCCATCGTTCTTTTGGCCGTATGGGGGCGTGCATTGTCTTGAAGGAAGGCTACCTGCTTTCCACCTGTCTTCCGCTTGGATCGGATCTTTCCTTCGTGTCTGTTGCCAGGAGGTCTGAGTAATAAGCTGCATTGACTGTTCTGGCATCTGTCAGAAAGTCTACATGGATAACCCCCTGCCAGTCCCAGAAGAACGTTGCCATCACTTTTCCTGCTGAACAGCTCCTCCGCGCTCTCTTGGTTTTGGGAGAACTGGTATGCCGCCACTCACGTGATGACTGCTGGGACTTGGGAATGAAGTAGTGCATCCACATTTCATCGGTGGTCACTATAGACTTAAAAAATGCATCACCTTCATCTTCAAACTGCTGTAGGAGATGACTGGCAACTTGCATACCCACCATTTTGTTCACGTTTGTCAAAGTGTGTGGTACCCACTGTGCATTCACCTTGCGATAGTGCAGGTGGTATTTCACAATGTCTTCTACACTACCAACACTGATGGACAGCATTGCTCCAAGTTCCTTGATAGTGATGTGCCTATTCTCACGAATAAGTGCGTCTGCATGATAAATGTTTGGCTTGGTGATGGATGTTTGCGGCTAACGATCATGCGGTTCATTCTCCACGCGCTCTCTGCCCTCTCTGAAGCACTTACGCCACTCAAACACACGGGTCTGTGAGAGACTCTTCCCCATACTGTTCTTGGAGTCTGTGGTGAATTTCAGCTGATGGGACGTTTTCTCCAACGAGGAATTTGATCACAATGTGTTGTTCCGCGCTCCGCGGTACCTTCTGTATGCTCATCCCTCTAGCAACTCCCAGACAACACTGAACAGGTTCTAACCCTAACAGGAGGGAGAGTGGAGGTTGTGGCTACAATCTCTCAAGGTCGCACAGCTGCTGCGCAGTGCGGCTTGTTTACAAAGAAATCAGTCCCGGTCATATTTGAACCACCTAGTATATAAGTGTGTGAGTATATATATATATATATATATACAGGGTGTCCCAGGAGGAATGTGCCAGACTTCAGGAGGGTGTTCCTTATGTTAAAGTATGCCAATATAACCCAAAACACCTATGTCCAAAGTTGAACGGTTACAGAGATAATGGCCAGAGAAGTGTGAAACTTTGACAGGTGTTACACACTTGTTGATTGCCAAATACATATTAAAACTGGCAGGAATATGTGGTTTTTGTAATGTTAATAATGTACATATCGTCAGACTAACTTGTGAGTGACATGCAGTCATTAAATTGAACTAAAAAATAAAACTTGCATGCCATGTCATACTTGTCCTTAGGGTTCCAAGCACTATACATGATACATGAATGGCAAGCACTGACATAACATGGCTGACTACGCATTCTGGTATAAGCTTAAGCTTACGGATAGCGTGAGCCGTCATCACCACACTCAAGGACAAACATCAATACGACTTGTCAGCTGACGGGTACAGTGCGTGGACCTGGCAGAAGACCACACTTTTCTTGGGCCATTATCTCCATAACTGTTCAACTTTGGACATAGGTGTTTTGGGTTATATCAGCATACTTTAACATAAGGAACACCCTCCCGAAGTCTGGCATATTCCTCCTGGGACACCCTGTATATAACCAGTATTTTAAGAAACTTTTTTATGTATTTTTCCAATGCTAAATTTTTACATTTAGAATTATATTAATTTTAGCTATAATCATTTATGTACTTGGTGCCCCCTGCTTGTCGGGCCACAGCGATTGTTTCGTGGTTCGTTGTGTGACAGTGTGTTACTGCACCATCTTCAGCTTGTGTCTGGTTGTTAATCTGTATGAATTTGGACCAAGAATGCACTGGATCAGAACATGGACTAAAAGTGTCATATTGTACTGGACCAAGAATGCACTGGATCAGAACATGGACTAAAAGTGTCATATTGTACTGTTTCAACAGGTCTGTGATAACGTGCAGCTACACGTTGACTCTCTGACTACAGTCATAACATACCACAGCATAGTACAGATCATGTTTCTGAATGTTCGGAGTCATCAGTAATTAAAAAAACAGTAAAATGACATTGGCTTTTTGTTGTCTGGGTGTCTCACTGTTGTGGCAGCATATGCTCTGATCCAGCTGTCTGTGCATCACACTTTCTGCCATGTAAATATGATTATCCTCAAGTGAAAATCTGGCTGCTAGTCTGGAGCAGCAGTTCTGTGTCTCAGCTGACGTAGGTTACTCCTTGTGATTGACCATGTTCCAGTGACCAGTAAGACAACTGATTTCTGTGTGCATTAACCTGATGCTGTGAAGATGTGGAGGCATGTATACCTGTACACAGCTTGTCATACCGCAGTACACAGAACAAAAACTCAGGAACACTTCGCAGGTCTGTAATCAGTTCAGTTTTTACACAGGGCACACATAATTCACTGTGTTCATCATGACAGCCAACCGCTACCAGCTCATGTCAGTAAGTTTTCTACTGTATACTGCATTCTCAGTGGAGTCTCCTTCAACCATGAAGATGGAATTTACATTTCCTCTGAAATGTTACTAATGATGTATACTATTCTATAACTCTGTGATTTTAGTCCGCAAGTGAACTATACCAACCGAGTGACCCCCACTTGTTGCCGAAGTTTAATGCCAACTTTTGCTTATAGATGGTGTTGCGTGGTCAGGGCAACGAATATCCATGGCCGTTAATGTTGGTTTTCTAGACCGGAGCCACTATTTCCTTGAAATAGCTCCTCAGTTATCACGAGGCTGAGTGGACCCCATTCCAGACCCCAGACCCACTACTCAGAAAAAATCTGGTAGCGCCGGGAATCTAACCCAGATCTCTGAATCTGTAGCCAGGAACACTGACCACTAGACCATAGAGGCGGTAACTCTATATAGAGACATATTTCAGAAGACTGCTCTCCATAGTTACCACCTAATATCTAGCAAATTCATCCATTTTGAATAGTTTTTCCCACTGCATTGTTCATTGGTCTGTTAGTACAGACATATCTATATGTTTGTGTACGTACTTTGTATATCTTGTAAATTTGTGTCATGAATTAGAGCTCTCATCCACTAAACCCTCATGTCTGCCGTCCAGTTTATTATGTAATATTACTAGTGTTCAGACATTGATGTACAGTATGCCTCAGTTTCCGTTGCTGATGCGGCAGTGTGGTCCTCCAAAATACTGGTATGAGTCTATGAAACTACATGGTGTCGAGTCCCAGAGGATGGTATAGCCTTTATGTATGTGATGGTGGAGAGGTGTGTATGGCCACAGGCTCAGTTCTGAAGTTGCAGTTTAGGGCAGCCCAGTATTCTTATATTTCTTTTTTAATAAAATAATATTTTATGTAGCTCTGTTTATTGTACTGGAACACGTGATATGTTGAGGTGACGCTAATGTGCTTTGTCCAGCATAAAATTGCAGTGATTCTGTATGTAAGAAGTTGTGCCTATATTGAAATATGTCAATGAATTAAAGGTATGAAAGTACAAATTTTTTAAATCAAATTTTCTTCAGATGGATATGTGATGAATGTTGTGTCACATTTGTCACGTGTGGGGGTGTTTACAGGAGAAAGAATGTAAGTGTGAAGTTCTGTTTGATGTAAATACAATGTAGATTGAGCAATGGTGAGTGTGTGGTTTTCTTTTTATGCTGTACCAAGGCCACAGAAAGATGTCTCATGGATTGACTCCTCCACATCTCTCATTGTGCTGCTTCATACTGTCAGGTTGTCTGGTCACCAGCCATGGGTAGCAACAGGTGCTTGGGCCAGAGGTGGCTGAAAGAGCTAGCCTGGCATGCTGCCATCCTCAACATCCAAGGAAATTCTCTGTGTGGCATGTGTTTATATCTTTTGTAAGCTTCTGTTCTAGTAATCCCGAAACCATGACCGTTGAACCCTTTAAGGGTACATCAGAAGTACATGTTCATGTGATTATAATTTTTAAGGAAAATTAAAACAAGCTGTGTGCACATGGTAGGAGTACTATTGCAGACTGGTAACTGTGGCTGGTGACAGTAAACAGGTAGACAAAGCTGTCTTGGCTGTCACATGGACTAGCGTCATAGCAAAACTTATTTCCTACTATTTCCCCTTTGTGTGTAGAAACATTCCTGATTGGGAGGGCAGCTGATATGAGCAGACAGACTCCTCCCTGTAATCTCATGCAGCAGTGACATTTACTGACATCATCAGAATTTCCATCCCCTGATATCTGTCTTCACACATTAATCTCAGCTTACTCATGACTCTGAAGATGGAGGCAGTGTATTCCTTTGAAACATCAGTATAATCCTGCCAGTCTGTGCTGTATCACATGACAAAAGACTATTCTGTCAGGCTTTTCATGGTTTTCCTCACCCCTTCTAGGCAAATGCCAGGACAGTACTTTGAATAGCCCATGGCCACCTTTTTCCAAATCCTTTGCAATTCCTTATTCATTGGTTTTCCATTTCAATGTTATGTAGTGCAGATGCTGATGGCAATGAAAAATTATGTGACATCACATCCAAGAAGACCATCACTGGCATGAGAACCCCAAATCTCATGCATCTCATTACACAGTGACTATTACGAGCCAGGTACCAACAACTCGGTGAACTGCTGCATGCCACATGAGAAAGGTAGAGTCACTGCTTAATTAGGCACACACATGGTGAAACAGGCCTGGTTGTGAAGCTGAGTGCATAGGGAACTATACCTCCTCTCCCCACTGTGTCTAGGTGCACAGTCACCTGATATTGTTATTCAGTAAAGAAAAGTAAAGTACTATGCCATGAAGCCATATGGAGGAGTGGATGATGTATAGGTCCATGCATTCTTGACCTGGGTACTGCATGGAGGTTAGTGGTCAGCTTCATGCCATGGCAGTTTTACCTCCACTGGATGGGAGGTTGGCTAGGCCCCAGAGCCGGTCAGGATGCTGAGGAGTAGAGAAGAACCCGTTCCCTGCCGTGGAACCGAACTCCAGCCTGTAGCCTGGTTGCTTTGCCAACTGAGCTATGGTAAGGTTATATGCCTCTGCTTAAGTAAGCAATATTGCCTAAGGCATATGGTGGCATGAAGTTTGAGCTCTACCCATTCTTAGCCTTGTCACGAGGCAGGGACGGCTGCTGCTCTCCACATCACTTTCCAACCCCCAGGCGGAGGTACCTTGTGTGCAGCTTACCGCAGTGGTGCATGTACATAGGTCTCTGTTGGGGTGCGCAGAAACTTGGTTCTGCAGCTTTTGTGCCCGAAACCAAGCACTGCAGATGGTGTATCTTCTGTGATGAATTCTATATTTCTGGATATAACACCATGTTACTCTTCAACCCTGAAGATGGAGGCGAAATGTTCCTCCTAAATGTTGGTGGATTTTTAGTGAACTAGACGGTTTTATATCCCAGGACGCAGAACTCTATAAAGCCAGGATAGCTCAGTCAGTATAGTGACTGGCCAAGGGTTGTACAACGTCCGATTTATTTACTGCAGGCCAGTCTTACGACTTGCATGTTTTTGACATTTTTCAATCACTTTGCAGCATACAGTACACCAGTTTCTTAATTTGGATCTTCTATAACAGGCATGTCGATCACGGGACGATTTTTGGTCGATCTCATAGGCCTGTAATAATACTATACGTGAAAAGCGTGTAAATTCACTTGTAATACATATAATGTATAATATGATTATATTCAGATTTTCAAGGGAAAATACATATTAGTCATTCCTATTTTTCTGTTCTTATGTAGCTTATGTGAAAATTGCTTTAAATTTGTGATAAGTGAACTGTGGGGAAGTGATGAATACAGTTTCGTCCTAGAAAAGCAAATTTGAGCTAATGATGACTGACCTTACAAACAATACTTTTGATCACTTTCCTAATATGCAGGACAATCTGGAAAAATCTAATATTGTTTTTCAGACAATGAAGTACGTGACCAAAATCTGTTCTCTTATCCACGATTTCAGAAATAGATTCTGTGACTTCCAAAAAATTAGAACAGTTGTAGAGTTCTTGTAATTCCCATTCAAATCAGATTTAAACATTAGAGAAACTGCAGCTACTCTCTGTGAGAATTGCCCACTGATCAAGGCATCTCTTGAAAATGAGATATTAACCCTTAAAAATGACATTTTTCTCAAGACTTGTGCTCGACAAGAAACGTTTTGGAAGTTAGTGTTTAGACACAAATTTCCCAACTTAAATTGTACACTCCTGTTTTGGTCCAACTTATTTGTGTGAATCTGCATTTTCTTACCTAAAAATGACAAAGAGTGAACAACATTCCAACATGACAGATGACCATCTCCAGGATTGCCTGAAACTGGCCCTCACCCAATACTCACATGACTTCCAGCAGCTGGTGGATGAAATGCAGACCCAGACGTCTCACTAAAGAACAAGGTAGTCTGTACTTTCAATGTATGTTGCTTTTGCAACAAACATCATGTGTCGTGTTATTTTAACCAATATTTTTGCTTAAAGCGAGGTACTATGATAGGAGGGGGTGGTAGATCACTGGCAGTTTTGACAATAAAATGTCAATCACAACCTGTTTGAAGTTGGATGTGCCTATGCTAGAACATCTCGAGATGCTTCAGCACCAAATCTGACCAATACTAAGTATTCTGAGAAAAAAATGTACACAGACATAAATTGAAGGAAATCATATGTTCTTAATATATCAGGCAGTTCTCGTTAACTTTTATTAACAATGCCAGTACTTCAAAACATACCTCAGCCCTAGTTTTAAGAAGTTGGAGCTAGGCTCCACTGAAATGCAATTTCAATGTTTTATTTTTAATGATAGGCACAAAGAATTCGGGACTTTTATGACAAAAAAAATGTTCATGATACTCATCATACAGTTATGTATGATTATAAATTTGTGCACGATAGTAGACAGAATAACATGGCCTGTGAATCAAATTGTCCGCCATACAGTTTCACAACACGCATGTCGCTGTATGATCCAATCAAATTTAAACTATTTACAGGTTATTGCCATGACCGCCATGACATCGAAACTTGAATGTTATAATCAAACGATATACAAGTTTAAAATTATTCGTATGCATGAATTAAACTGTCACGTGTAATGAAGAACATGTGAAACAATCTGTAAGTAGTGCCTACTTGTTAGAAAAGACAGTGGCGTATTAGTATACATCATATTAGTTATGTACATTTCAACAAACATCTTTTGTAAGTATAAAATTTGTAGAAGAAAGCAGTCTTCTGGGATTTGGCACCGTGTATATGTGGTGTTAACCGACGTTTCGGAGGAACGTATCGCCCCCATCTTCAGGGTAGAAGGAAAAAATATAAGAAATCCGCAAGCGAAGAGACCGTGAGAACCGGTAAAAGCAGACTGGTGTTGGAAATATACACAGCTATGTGATTGCACACCACATATACATGGTGCCAAATCCCAGAAGACTGCTTTCTTCATAGTCACCGCCGTGAAAGCCTCAAATCTTATATAAAATTTGTATTCATAGAAATATATGTTTGTTGAGTTTGCTGATTGACATTAATTTTTATGTCACCATCTAGCTGAACACTCAGAGTATCACAATTGATTTTGTTTTTCGCACCACTTTATTTCGTGTTTCTTGTGTGTATGTTTTTTTTTCAATATCAATTTAAATGTGTATTCAGCAGGAATTTTGAGATATAGGTTATAAGCGCAGATTCTAACCTCTACAAGTAATGGATACCAAAGTATCTTATTTGAACTATACCTACATGAAATATTAATTTAGCAGGAATTTGGAGGTTAGGTTACCAACACAAGACCCGAACTTTGCTGTAAATAATGGATACGAAAGTGTCCAAGAATAGAAAGAAGCGAGTAACGGTGAAACCCAAGAAACCTCCAAATCCGTTGTTTGAAAAATGGCTAGAAGAGTGGAAGAATGAAGCCGTTTCTAAAAATTCAGATCTGCAGTACTGTTTCGGAAGGGCGCTGTCCTCATTGAGGAAATATCCCCTTCCACTGAAGAGTGGCAGAGACTGTGGAGTTCTAGATTATTTCGGAAACAGAATATGTGTCATGTTGGACAGCAAACTTGCTGAATACAGGAGAACTCATCCAAAAGGTTTGCTCCATTTCATATTATTTAACTGTTTTTAGTCTCCTCTGAAAATGTTCTATGTCTTGTTTTGTTGATAAAAGACAGCTTACAGATGTTTTCAGTGAAAGTAATGAAGTGGCAGTTGTCATCTTGTGCTAACAGGAACAGATGAGAAGTGCAATGGCATGGGTACCCATGTGACTACCAGCCCAATAGCTTGCAACAGCAGTCAGAGTAAGCCAGGGAAGAAGGAGAAATCAGACATCAGTGTAAGCTAGAAGAATATTATGGCACTGGAATGAAAACATTTCTTAAATTTGTAGTTCTTATATTTTCTGAAGTGCCCATTATATCTATGGATACAAGTGTTTCATGTTTGTAAACTTTACTTTCCATTGCATATTTTTAAAAGAAAATTTTTCACTGTTTTACAGGATCCAAAAGCAGAGTGAAGTTTAAGTTTGGCATGCATGAAGTAGAATGTTTACAATTTTAATATCCTGTCACTTTAAGTGTGATGTTCTGGTTTGTAGCGCCATGTTGTTCAGAGAGAGGCCTTCATGTCAGGTTAATTTAGACTGATACCAACTCTGCAACACTGAGTTCACGAATTCCCTTTATAGGTTTAAATTTCAACTGTTGATATTGCTTTTATTTCTGCAGACACATGTTCGGAGGAATAAGCAATATCTTCCAGCATGGCGATCTGGTGCATATGCCATTCTGCTGACACTTCTCGAGGAGTCACAGAGACCAGATTATCCAGGTAACTCAAGAGTGCTTTTGTGACTTGGTGTGGGAACCAGTACTGCATGAGGAAAGGCCCATATCTCTGCAACCATTTCTGGATTTACATAGTTTCAGGTGGTGCAATTTTGGTTTAACACTTCTCGAAAATATAGACTGCTTAATTTAGAACATTTTAACCTTTAAACGACTAAAGACACCGTATGTCGTCGCAGATATAAAGGCAGCGGTACGAATGACGCCATGTGGTGTCGCAAAGTCCGCGCGTGTGGACGTTATTTGAAATACATTTTTAAGGTAGAAAATAATGTCCTACTTATATAATTTTTGGACACCATCTGCATGGAGTGTCTGTCTTCCCACCTGCGTCATCTGCCGGAATGTTGCCTTCGTGTGGAATTCTCAAAAAAATCCGGAAATGCAGAGTTCGATTTCGCACTTCACGTACTTTGTCCTGACGGTCTTTCGTTTCCCAAGCGAAAAGCACACACGACACCTCAATTGCGAAGTAGAGCAAGTCGACCAGTGATGTGGTTTGGCCTTCTATAATCGAGATATCTCCGATAAAACGGCAGGGGTTCGACTCCTGGTCGCACAGTCCGCGCGTGCTAACTTTACCTGAAATACAAGTTTAACGTAAAAAATAATTTTGTACTTACGTAATTTGTGGCCACCATCTGCATGAAGCGTCTGTCTTCCCACCTGCCTCATCTACC
>NW_019730108.1:431144-443654 GCF_002891405.2 Cryptotermes secundus | reverse complement strand
AGAACAGTACACGTATTGTTTAGAAGAACTCTATATGCAACAACACGTGACTTTATATCATTCTTCCACTGTCCACATTCTCGTAGTAGCCAACGATAAGCTCTAGACTCAACATCCGGTCTTACCGTGACTTGCACAAGTGTCGTCATCAGCAACTTCCATTCAGGGGTGTCCAGAACGTATGAATTCTTGCACAGAAACAAGAAACTGCGAAAATTCTCCTTTGGTGTCAGTGCAAAAATTTTAACATGTTTTATACAATCTGTAAATTACAATATCTGATTCTATATTCTTTAGAGAAAAAAACAGCGTTTATTTCGTTCGTTTATCACAGAAATTGCAGAAATAGGAGCAAATTTAGTAAGTGACTACAGCTTTTACGGATTTCTAAGAGCGGCCCTTTAAAGAATTCCGTATGGCTGCCACAACTGGAATTTAAAGGGCCGTAGGATAATCGTTAAAGCACTGTGTACCTTAAAATGCCCCCTTATATTTATATTGTACAGAATCTAAAATAAAATAAAACATTGTGACCCTATGCAGTCTGGTAGAAACTGATGGCCTTCTGATGGAAGATAAAGTCAGCAAGTTCCTTCAAAATGTCTGTTCCCTTCTGTCAGACTGCATGTCACAGAAGACAGCAGTCTTCACATTCTCTGCTGTGAAAACCTCAGAAAATTACAAGGTCCACAAGTAAACTGTATGAAGTCATGATAGCTCAGTTGCTATGGCAACAGGCCAAGGAGTAGGGATTTGATTACCAGCATGGGCGAGAGATTTTTATCTTTTCTGTGATGCTGAGACAAACACTGATCTCCACTGAGCCTCTTGTCCCTTGGGTACTGGAGTCTCTATCTTCGGGATTAAAGTGGAAGGGGCATGAAGCTTTGTCAAGTGCTAAGGTTAAGGATGCATGGAGTTACATCTTCACTTCCCCATATGGCTTCACGGTGAGGTGCTTAAGTAATTAAACACAGGGAAAATGTTGCTGTTATCTTTACAAGTAAATTGTATAGTTGATCCACAGGCATCAGTTCAAGTTCAGATCAATACATGAAGAATGAAATACTTCTGGATGGGAATAGTGATTGCTTATGGAAGATCATTCTGTGGTATGTCACATATCAGAATTGTTTACTGACAGGAATATTTTTCTGACACTTCTCTAAGCTTTTTTTTATTATTTCTGAACAGGTTACCTGACACGGCTGCAGCTGCAGACAATGGCTCAGCCTCTTTGTGACACTTCATTCAGAAAGTCTGACTCAGGCTCATTCTACACTGCCTGGTCATCCATGGCAGGACTTGTTAAACGAGGTCTTGTGCTACGAAATGGTTCGCCTGCCAAGTAAGTATACAGGATGTCCCAGGAAGAAAGATCAATATTTTGGGAGGTCATAGTATCGGTCATTCTAAGCAATAATGTGTGTTTGAACATGTATGCTGTTCTGAACAGTCTGAGATGCTGTGACCTCCCAGAATATTGACCTTTCTTCCTGGGACACTGTGTGTTTGTTCCAACTGCAAGCAGTGTATTACTATCTCCATGGTGTTGAGTCTGCAAAAGCTGTTGGTAATAATATGGCCCAGAAGATTTCCTTGTGTTTCTTTGTTTAATTAGTTAAATTTTCAGTTGTTCCAATTATATAGCATCAAATGGAAAAATGATCAGTAATTAGTGAACTGGAAAGGCTGTGTTGGGAAGCTGTCATGGCCTTGTTTGAAGCATTGTCTTACCTTTGGGGGTGACAGAGAAAATGAAGAAGACTTTCAGAATAGCTGGTCTCTGGCCGAGATTTTAACCCAGAACCTCTTGAATACAAATCAGTCCTATTTAGTCACCAGCTGCATTCAGTTCAGTGCTGTTTTGAAAGACAAAATTCATTGTTGACTTCACAGATCCTGCCATTGGACGCTGTCCGGTGTCAGTCAAGTTCATATTACATTTTTACAGCATGTATCGTCTGTGTTCCACTTAATTGTATCAAGTAACTATTCTTTGATCTCTGTTCGCAGAGAAGATGATGTATGTCGAATTTAATTAGGTGATTGATGGCAGATCGCACCTTGCTTATATTTAAAGAAAAGGAATGTGTAAAATTATGCTGAAACTGAATTTACAAATTTTATGAAGAATTCAGGGGGACTTCTGAAGGCTGAGCAACAAGTTGACTCTTGCGTGTTGTCTTGCAGATTCAGCTTATCAGATGCTGGTGCAGCTATGGCTCAACAGCTACGTGACGGGAGCGATGCATGTGTGTCCAAACATCTTGCTGCCCCAGAGATCATTTCAATAGATACATCAGATGATGACAGTCCAATTTCTGAAACTCAAGATGGCACTGTTGCTGGTAATGGAGACGTAGCAACGACACTCATGTGCGATAACAAGCAGTGCCTGACTGTCAGTGCTCCCATACCCATGAAGAGAAAAGCCACTGCTGCCAACATGAGAGACTATGAGAACAGCCATCTGAGTTCAGTGAGCACATTTACCTGATTTTCAACAGGTTGATTCAGCATGCTGGTGGAGTGGTTAGCACCCACGATTTTTATTTGGGAGGTCTTGGATTCAAATCTTTGTCTGGAGACTTTCAGTATGGTTGTTAAAAATTAGCAGTTTTACATCCATATTACCTGCTCTTTGAAAATTTCAGATGCCGCTACAGGTGAACTTGTCAGATCCACAGAATGGTCACCAAATTCTCTACATTTACTCATACATATGTTAGATTGCCATGTTGATAATAGCTTGAATTGTTAGTGTATGCAAAGCAAAGAGAATGATTTAGTCACTGGAGTTACTCCAACAGGGAACTGAAAATATGTGGCCTCTCNNNNAAATTGAAATTCTGGGGGGGGGGGAAAGAATTTTGAATAAGATACCTATGTTTAAAATTCAAAGTGAAGAATATTTTTCAATGTAATGGGGCAACCAAACTAAACAGATCCTTTAATACACATTTTACATGCATTTCATTCAAAATCTCTCAGCACTTTATTTTTTAGCATTTTATTAAATACATAATTTTAACTGTATTTAATAAGTACCAACTTATTACAACATAATATAGTTTCAAGGACCCAACAAGCTTCAACCCTTCAAGGGCCACCAGGAGTGCACTTAAACTTTATTTTTATTAATTGTGAAATGTATACACTGAGGGAGAAATACTGTGAAAACTTTAAGTGACTTCCCTTAAGCATTAATCTGCCCCTCATTGCCCAGGCATAGTGCATGCATATACTTAAGAAGTGTAATATCTTGAAAAGTTATGTTCATTGTAATAATCATCTGTTTCTTTCTCCATTGTTTCTTTTCTATCCCTTGTCCATCATGTCATCATCCTTACAAACCTGCAACTTTTTCATTCCTTACCTTCATCTCATTCCTTCTTTTTCCCCATCCTGCTCTCCTCTTGCATTTACATTTTCATGTTTTGTCTTGGCTAAGTTCTTCCTTGTCATGCCATTAGAAGAAAGAGGGTGGGCTTGCTTTTATATCAGGTACCTAAAATCTCTGCATTGAGGTCCTCTATCCTCATGTCATATTCAGTCAAATTAGGTGCAGCAGCTCAGAAGTGTGTAAAATACCAGCAGACAAACTTTTTTTTGTGTATCTACATAATATGTTGTAATTGGATGGTATTTATTAACTACAGTGATGTGCAAACTAATGTAAGATGATGAAACTTTTTGCACCACCCAGTATGTCACACACAGCGTTGTATGTCTTTTCCCACCTTTTGATATCAACTTAAAATTTGGGTGGCTCTAGCGTGTTGCACTTCTCTGTCTGTAGTGTGATAGTTTGTATTGCTGTGTTTCAGGTGCAATCAGAAAAGACTTCTCACAGAAAGAAGTGCTCACCACAAGAGCAAGAAACTGCAGATAATACACTCATCCTGGAACCTGGCTCATTTGATGTGATCCTCCTTGTAGACAAAAATGAAACAGCTGGGTGAGTGTGGCCACCTTAGCTGTGATGTATCGGAGTGACATGAAGACTAAATTCATTCTTGAATAGTTCATCAGTTGACCCATGTAACAGCATACAGGAAAAACACACACTTCTGTGGGAAATTTTCACAATGGTTTCAGTTCTTACAAGCAGGTCATCATCAGATTTTTGTTCATAAATTTTTGGAAGAGACACATGTCAATTTTGGAATGAAATACTGTGAGGGAAATTCAAACAGTAAAAACAATTTATCTGGACTCTTTTTATTAAATCTATGAAAGGTCAAGGTAACAACATATTTTGATGTAATACCTCTGCTGCCTCAGCCACTTGCTGCATTGGTCAATCAGCTTCTTGATGCCCTTAGGGAAGGACAGATCCCGTGGGTCTCGAGGCCAGGGAAGCACTGCCTCTGACATCTTGAAAACTGGCAACCATCTAATGATTTGTGGTAGTCCAGATAAGGTGATAGTCACATGGCACAAAGTTCAGACTATACAGTGAATTAGGGAGAAGCTCAAATTTAAGCTTATGAACCATTTCAACCAAAATATCAAATTGCAGCATGTTGCTCATCAGTGGTGCAATTTACAAGCATAGGTGAGACGTTTAGACTACAGCTGTAGAAAATTCAGTAAGCATCCTGAGAACCTGTGTCATGTTTAAAGTTGTCTTGATATGGAGTGTACTGCATGACACTGGAAGCACACTCATTATTTAGCAGACCCCACACATCAGAAGCTTACTGTCATTTTGTACGTGGGGCTTTGTATTCTCGTATACAGGTGCCGATGTTTTGGAGGAACCTGAAGATAGTGGCAGCAGGCTCTGCTGAAATGTTGGCACCTACGTGCTAGGCCAGTCATTTTCACCCTTTTGTAACGTGCATCTGACTGGTAATTTTATCAAGAAACTGTACTCCCACCATAGAAAAACAAAGATTCTCACTTTCAAACTGTTTTTACAATTCTGTACATGTTATTTTTATATTAATCATTAATGGAAGGTCCAATCTTCAAGACCTCATGCCCCACCCAGCTGACCATTGTGTTCTGCCAATGAGACAAGTCTGACCACCTGAGAAACCCTGTGTTAAATAAACTATGTTGCATCATGTGCCAGAACATTATGTACTGCCTATTCACTGCAGTGCAGTGAAATCCCCATTTAAGGTTTCCCTGAGCAGCAGTGGATTTGAACTGTAAACTGAGGAAAATCTCAGATGAAGGAAAATTAATACTGAGATTCCTGACTTGAGATCACTGAAATTGAACATAAAATTATGAAAAATCAGAAACTGACTGATGTTAGCTGTGCATCAGAATGCCAGGCATATATTTGCAGGAGTGTTTCCTCCATACAGAGGGTCTGAGCCGAGACGTCTGCTTGAGGATGTGGCTGTCTCAGAACTGTCAGCTCTGGGTACGTTGTTCGAGCTGAGACACCTCAAGGTGGCAGATTTCACATGGGTATGTCGTGATCGAGTGACAGGCCAAGAGCTGGTTCTGCCATACATAGTGGAGCGCAAGAGAATGGATGACCTTGCCAGTAGCATCCGAGATGGAAGATTCCATGAACAAAAGGTGAAGCAGATGTCTTCAGTGACATGCCACTGGTGCAATATTAGTTTCTGCTCATGTTATATACCAGAATAACATAGAGGCACACACTGTCTGAGGAAGTACACTGTAGCACTCTCCAAGCACTTCTGAAATATTGATCTTATGGCTGTTTCCATGGTGTAGGGTGCTCAGCCACATCCAATTTAGTGGGCCCTCTTTTGCTTTCAGGCTGTCTGGATTTAACCAAAAATACTTTTAATTTTACAAGGACTGTGTCATAGTTCAGGTGGTTACACCCTTACTTCATCAGTTCAAAATATTTTGCACATCTGTCAGAAGCATTCAGGGATGGATTAAAATGTTTTGCTGAAAACTTTATTTTAAATACTAAAGATATTTCCATTGTGATACAAACCAAATTAATGGTCTTCCTGCTGAATTTGTATTGCACGTTTCATTAGTTGCAATATAAATCTGCAGATTGTAGCTTAGTGCATTAGGAACTAATGTTGTGCGGTGCATAGTTTCGCATGAAGCAGAGTGGGCTGCAGAACCTGATTTACCTCGTGGAGAGTCATGGAGATAACATGCACACATCCCTGCCACTAGACACGCTGAACCAGGCAACCATCAACACACAAGTGGTGGACAGGTTCACCGTCAAGACAACTTCCAGCCATCGTGACTCCATGCGTTACCTGTCCATCATGACACGACTGCTGAGTTCCACATACTGTAACAAGACCATTGTCAGCTGCCATCATGACCGTCTGCCACGCTGCCATATCAGGGATGATCTTGTGTCTCTCATGACATTCTCAGAATTCAACATGGCCTCGAGCAAAACGAAGGTACTCCACACTACCTGCTTGCTGATTAAATGTTTAATTAGGATGTAATTAAGAGGAATTCAGATTCGTGAAATAGTTCCTAAAATTCAGGTAGAAATCGTGTTATCTGATTGTATGCAATGGCTGGCTTTGATAGTATTGGTGTCGAATCTTCAGGTTTTGCTACCAAAGAGTTTGCTAATTATTAAGATGGATCTTAGGGAAAAAATTTAGTGTCATTCTCCCCTTTGTTGCTGTGCTTTGAGGCTTCATTGCCTGTTACTTTTTATTTGTATACGCAGGCCCTCAAAGTGCAGGACGTGTTCATAAAGCAGCTCCTTCAGCTTCATGGTCTTTCAGCTGAGAAGGCACAAGCAATAGTAGAGCGTTACCCAACACCTCGAGTACTCATGGCTGCATTCCAGGCTGAAGGGTCAGCAGGGGAGAAACTGCTTGCCAACATCCGCTATGGCTCCCTGAATCGTCTTATAGGACCAGTTATAAGCAGGACCATCCACAAGTTCTATACCAACCACCTTCTCTCATAACATTGTTACCAGTTGTCACCAGTATGAAGTGCAGGGGAGAAGCAACTGGAGAGACATGGAACACATATATACATGATTTGCATGATCATGTATCCGAGATTTATATTTCTAGCCTTAATAATCCAAATACATTGGAGTACCCATTAAATGTTCATTGGTTTAAGGTTTTCTATCATGTAACTTTCAGTGTCAGTGATCAAGAGCCAGTAATCTCAAGTTGATCTATTGGTATTCAAATCTCTCAAATTAAGGACTGCCACAATTTTGTCTTACATAACATTTTTCAGTGACAAATCTATTATGTTAGTTCAGGTCTGTGTATAGTCAAAATTCTGTTTCTTTGACTTGTATTCACCAGTGATCAGCATTTCCCATATAATCAAAGGAGGCCATTTTTAAGGCTGGGGCATCCAGTGGTAGAGTGATCATGAGTATGATTGGCCGAGTGAACCTACAGTTTAACAAGGGTTTTGAACGTCAGAGATGCATGATATTCTTCACATCTGAAAAGTTCCGCCTTTTGCGGAGGTAAGAGTGTCAATCTGTAAGCAGAAAAGTGTGTACATGGGCCTGACCAAGACCTGAACTCATAACCCTTTTAATGAGAGTCTTAAGAAAAGCAAGGACCATCCTCTATTTTACATTCTAATTATCATACTTGCACCATTCTTCTTATTAATGGCAAGGCCAAATTTCATAAACTAGTTGTCAGCTTTTGTTTATAGTTTGTTTTCATTGAATTCGTGATGGCTAGTGGAGGGATAAATGAAATGTATGAACAAGGATGTTTTAAATCCTGAAACAATCCATTATGTACTTTTGCAGTTTATTAATTCTGAAAGCAGTTCTATCTACGAGCCTTTATTTGTCATTTCAAGTAAATGGTACCATTACTTAAGCATCTGATTTCTCTTTCACTGTGTTTTTGCCTTAAATCTATACACTTGTAATTAGGCTAAGATAATTTTTTGTGTGAAGTAGTGTGGTATAATTAAAAATATGTTTATATGCTCTTTATGTAATTATGGATATTCTATTCATACTATTGAAGCAATTCAATTTTTACAGAGTTTCACATTCTTAGAGGTGAGACTGTATACAACCTGCCTGTGCACTGGATTTCATGCACAAATCTGTTTTTATTCTCCTAGTTTCCTCCCTGGTAAATTTTCCTTTACCTGATTTTAAAAATGAAGTATGGCTTTTACATTACATAAAAGTACAAGTTGCAAAGGGCCAGATTTCATGTACAGGTTTGTATTATAGGCACGTATTCCCAAATTTTGCAGTATCAAACATGGTATTGATTCTCTGATGTATAATGTGTATGTAGTCAGTTATTGGAGAGGGTGGGTTTCACCATGCACCGCGACCAGTTTGATCTATTATGCTTCCCCCTATGATATTCTACCAGTGTCTATACCCTACTGCTACTGGTGCTTACCATCAGTCCCGACCAATGAAATGTTAGGCTGTATTGGAGGTATGGTGGGGAATTCATTTTTCTTCCCAGATTTAATGCATATTAGGATATACCTTTTCATCTTTGCACAACATTAACAGTTTCTTGGCTTGGAAGAGTATCGATTTTTCGATTCTTATATATTGCACATGGTAACATTTTTGTTGTATTAGCTTGCTTAAAACGTTGGTGATCCCTGATATTGGCTGTATAAAGCTATCTGGGTCGGTGCTGTAAGGCGAATTGCATTCGAAATCGTATTCTGTTGACTGCATGTGATGTAATTTTTTTGTATTATAAAGGGGTTCTTTACTGCGTGGGTTTATGACTAACAGTAACACCTCATATAGTTACAGTTACTTTTTGCAATATTTGTTGTAACATAACCTCAACTACAGCTTGGACTTACTCATGTTCATTTAGTCTTTATGTACAATAGTACAATATCCGTTTCTACAATGAGGTAAGCTTTATACTTTTTCAACTGAATAATTCGCATTACTGACAAGGTAACATCGAAAATTGGCAACCAATTGATAGTAAAATTTCAATACGTTCTCGGTGTACCAACATATGAAATCTTAGAAAATGAATGGGTCTTGTGCGCGTTAGATCCATTATGTGTTGGAATAATTGCCCTTATAGTTTTATATACTCATATCACAAGTATTAATCTCCGAGTATTGTTAAATCGTAGCGTTAGCTATTATAATTAAGTCCGTGTTCTAATGCATTGGTTCGTCGATCAATATCGCATACTTGTGGCAGCGCTGTACGCAGGAAGAATAAACGAGTATGAAAATATGCATAATCTAGAAGCAAATTTTAGTCTAGCGACATGTTAAGTGTCAAACAAGGATCCAAAATTTTGATATTGTACAGAAATGGAGATAATGAGCTGTTTATTGCTTAACGCATGGCGACGATGGAAGATTTAATAACTGGAAGCCATCTGGAAAATGACACACGGAAGTAATGTTTAATTTTATTACATAAATATGTTTATTTTAACCCCAATCTTAGATGCAGCTATAGATCTCTCGATGCATTCAAATTATTAAGGACATTCCTCGAAATGTGCTGTGTTACATCTTTCAGTTATAGTTAGAAATATTTTCTATATATGGAAGAATTATTATAAATACCAGTAATCCCATATTTAACTGTCTTGTGCGCTTAAGTCCCAAATGTCGATCAATTTTTGTGCTGTTATAGACAGGATATTGAAAGAAGAAAGCAGTCTTCTGGGATTTGGCACCGTGTATATGTGGTTATCTTACATAGGATATTGAAAGGTTTGTATTCTTACAGTTCCAGCCCTGTGCCTTATAGAATTATGAAGTGTGTAAACAGCTGGAAATTAGCCCAGAGCGGTTGATTTAAGTTACGATTCATGATTCATATCAAGATCAGTCATAGCTTTCGATTGTGTTAATCATGATATCTTACTATCGAAATTAAATTTCTATGGAATAACTGGCANTGAAAGGGCAGTTGTAAAGTAAATCTGACTTTCTTAAGATTCACATGTTTTTAAGTTAGATTCCTTCAGATTTAACTCTTACATGCTGTTTCCATATGTAGATGGTGTTTGTGCTGCATAAGGTTACTGTAGTTACCATGTTAAAATTACTGTTGTGGCTCCTTTATAAATGTTGTGCTTGCTGATGCATAGGATTTTGATGGCGTTTTGATGAATGTGTTGAAACTGGAGTCAGGTATTTTTGGATTTCCTACTCTTCACATGTAGGTAAAAATTCATTTTGCTTATATCGCTTTTAGGACAGAAAGCGTCTTGCATGCTGAAATTGCACAATATGAAGAAGCTGAGAAGTTTTGTATCCAGCTGATCAGTGAGGTAAGAACATTATGGTTTTGGTTAATTGTTCATAATTTGAGCTGGTGGGATAACAGTTTATCAAATCTAGCATTGCTCCTGGGATGACAGCCGGATTTTAACTTGAGATAACAGTATTAATAATGAACTAATTTAGTACTGGAAGTGTGTGCAACTCTCAGCCTGTTGGACCTCATGCATGCATTATTGCAGTGATGCAAGGAAGAGGTGGTAGAGATTAAAGAATGTGTGTTGGCATGACTGTGAGTGATACATTGGAAGGAAGTGGCATTTGCTTGACTTGGTCAAGGAAAGCCACAGAGGATGTTAGTCAGTGGGCCTGTCTCTATTTGAACTAGGTGCCTTGTAAGCAGGTTGCTCTGTGCTACCATGAGGAGAACTGGAACATGCAGTTCTCACAAATTATCATTTCCTATCTTTCAGTTTCTTCAGAGTTATGGCCTGGTCTCCACACTTCAGGCATTCACCAAAGAGTGCACCGAGTTGGGATATGTTGTACCGCTTACCACAGAGAAGGACCGCATCAAGAAAGAGAGCCTGTTAAAAATACTGGAGCATTTTGCTCATAGAAATCTGAACAATTTCTTTGATGTAAGAATTTATGGTTTGCAGTGTGTCTATTTTGTTCTTATTTTGATTTTTAATGGACCAGGATGTGGTCCAGTGGTGTGCTCTCATGAACGCGGTAGTGAACTGGTTTGCATCAAGGCATGGAACATCTTGATCACCTCAGTAAAAGTTAGTCTTCTCAAGAAAGGATACCTGTAAAATTAGTTACACCATTGAAAATAAACACAAAACAGAGTTTTGTTTCGACAGGAAGCATATTAATTTGATGGGTCTGTGCAGTGTAATGCCTCTACTGTTGTTCAAGTAAATGTTTAGTTCTCTTTGTTCCATTTGTTTATTGTTTGTTTAATAATGCTGTTAGTAACTCAGACTGTGTAGCATCCAGTTATTGGATTATTAATGAATGACGACTTGGACAGGATGTGGAAGGAAGTGTTTATGTCCTAATTTGAGGTACCATCTTGGCATTTTCCTGGAGGGACTGAGGAAAACCACATGAGAACTTTAGTCAGGATAACCAGTGTCCCAACCAAGATTCAAACGAGGCACTTCCGAATACAAGTCAGAAGCACTGCAACTTGTGCCAGCTTGCTTAATATGAAGTTCTGGACCTTAACTGTTAAGTTCTGTTGATAGTGATGTCTGCAGTAGTGTCATTAACTATTACCTTCAGACAAAAGGAATTTTGTATCTCCCAGAACTTATTTCTGGTGGCCACATTTTAATTCAGGGATAACTGTTAGTGTTGTAGTAGTAGTAGTAGTAGCAGCAGCATTATTATTATTATTTTAGCTGATAGTGGTATTAGTGTGTATGTTAGAGAAGTGGGGGGGCGATGGTATGGACAGGCTTGATCTGGCTCAGAATAAGGACCTGTGGAGGGCTCTTATGAACTGTCTCATTCCATGAAATGTTGGGAAACTCTTGAGTGGCTGAGCGACTGACGTTTTATCAAGAACAACTCAGCCCTGTGGTGTTAATAGTGAAGAAGCATAATGCTTGTCTAGCGGGGCCACGACTGAACACCACCTGACACCTGGCCAAGCCAATCTCGAAATGCTCTGGATACCATCTCATTCTTGTTTCCAGGCATGGCAGGTCCTTGTGCCGCCATCCATACAAGAGAAGCTGGAGTGTAAGAAGCTGACCTTCTACCTACACATTCACTTCGCTGTCTTGCCCCTGAGGAAGAGAATCAAGGCCGCCGTGCTTGACGGCAATGCGTCCATACAGTCAGGCGACACCAGTACAGGGCAGAGACGTGAGCAGGTGCTGGATCAGAGTGAACAGTTGCAGACTGAGGAGATGGAAGGAGAGTCAGAGACTGATGACACCCATGGGATGGAAGTGTTGAGGCACTTCCTGGATTCGAAGGGCACTGAGTTCAGTGCTGAACCTGAGTTCCTGCCGTACTATGCCCTCCCATTCGTCAGTGACCCTGTGTCTCATCCTTCATTCCAGGAGCTCTTCATGGTGTGTGCATCGTTAGTTTCTTTGTGATTTATCTAACCAAATATGGTCAGAAGTTTTATGTCAGCATTGAGTAGCATACAGTCCTCAGATGATGACCATGATGAAATCGAATGAATTATGGAAACATTTACAAGGGGGTACCCAAAAGAAACTGATCTTATTTTTTTTTAAACTTATTTATTCAAATTTTAAGCACAAACCTTCAATCCCCTTCAAAGTACTCTCCACTTACACTAATACACTTGT
>NW_019730108.1:337255-430567 GCF_002891405.2 Cryptotermes secundus | reverse complement strand
ACTCAAACACTTGAGTTTTCCCCATAGCATCGTCCTTGTACGCCGTTTTTAACATTTCAAGAGTTTCTGTTCCACTTTTCCCGAGCAAAAAGCAGAATTTCACCGCCGCACGCTGTTCACGAAAATCAGCCATTGCAAAAACGATGATCACACAAAACAGTTGTCACTATAAACTCTGCTGAAACTAGTCCTTACCTTCTGAAGCAACGGTAGTCGGCTTATCGACTCAGGAATGTTAGCTCTATGCGCTTATGGCGGCAAAACGCGGTACTACAAAAGCTCTGCCCACAAAAAAATTAGTTCGGTTTCTTTTGGGTACCCCATCGTATATGGGGTGTCTGAGAAAGAATATGCACATTTTAAATGTTTTTGCTTAGAAAATAAGCAGAGCTAGGAGAATACGGTTATCACCACATGAAACAGTCGCTCAGAAAGTCCCCCCCCCCTTTTCTCAATTTCACTGTACTTCAACTTGAACTACCTTTGTTGCTTGTACAGTGTCCAGCCAGTGTTCAGATGCCCTGAAACTGACACGCATGTCGTCATGTGCGCGCGTTAGAACAAGTATCTCATGTGAAACTTTTGACAGTTCTGCTGTCATGTGGTGAAAACTTCACTCTTTAGGCTCTGTTTATTTTTTCAATAAAAGTGTTTGAAGTGTGTCCACTCATTCTCACTCATAGAATTCTAAATTTATTTATCGTTTAGAATTGAAAATCATTGTTAGATCAGCGTATTATTCTCTGTTCAAAAGTTTCTTTGAATTTCTATATCAGACTTCTGTGCGTAACTGGCCACAGTCCTGACAAGAAAATGAACCCTTTAGAGCTTAAAGTTTTGTTTCCAGGAGAGCTGGGTGAAGCGCTTGACGGGAAATTTGCGAGACTTTCTTGTGAATCACAGCTGGGGGTCAGCAGTGGCACCACGACTGCTCAAGCTGGGGCTCGAGGCCCAGTGCAACACAGCACACAAGGCATATGCACAACTGCTGGAGGCCAACAGGAACTTGAAGCAGCTCAAGCGAAGGTACCAGAGACTTTACAAGGATCATCACAACCTTCTTGGTGAGTTTTGTACTTTTTGATCAGGTGCTGTAGACAGGGAGTGTCCAAATTGTGGCTGTCACTTGGAGTGTTTTATGGAAGGGTGACTTAGCCGATCAGGGTAACACAAGGCCAAACTGTTGGCTGTTACACACAACCCCCAGATTAAATAAGGAACACATAAATAAGAGCCAGTGTTGATCGGTATTTCTGTTGTGTGGTTTGTAGTTTCTATGTTGCATTTCAGTACGTGTACAGATCATGGTTTTTCTTTTGTGGGTTGCATGTGAGGAGGAATATGGCAAGAAGTTGTGGGGCAGTGGTTGCAGCTGCATTGTGGGAGACAGGTTGATGAACCATCTTGTAATCCATAAACATCCTACAGTCCTTATCTCAGTCAGTGGACTCAACCAAAGTCACTCAGCATTCTGCTGAGAATGGCCCAGTCTAAGAACATGGACAGTATCATACATCATATTAAAAGATATTTCAAAATAGGATCTGTAAATATGAATGACCTCTGTATTGTACATTGCATAATAATTTCTTTTATTGTTAATTTTTCTTTTTAGAAACATGAACTTTTGATTTCACCTGCATTTTAAGTAGGGGTAATACTGGACTAACATGAACCGAAATTACGTTTACTTTAAAAAATGAGCTAGAATTGACATACATGCACAAAAGGCATGCAACAGTTAAGTCATGATTGGTGGAAACAATATCTGTTGTATGGCTGTGTAGGTGTTGCTGCAGAGCTGACAGGCGCACTGGAGAACTCTGTGAAGGGGCAGGCTGTAGACTTAAAGGCGACCCTGGACAACTGCACCAAGATCTTCCCAGACCTCTTCACCAAGTCACCAGGAACAGAACAGCAGTCAGAGGTGACCACAGTGATCAGTGTGACAAGGGAATCATCACTGTCCTGTGAGATATAATGCTGTACAGTAATTTCAGTCATTACACCAGTTTTAGGTGGATGTGCTGCCTCCAGCTTCATGGTGAAATTTTTGCACCATCTGTCTGTCAGCCCCATTCACTGAAGCTAGAGGCACGTGTTCCTCCGAATAACTGGTAATGATTGACCAGGTTGCACAGTGTCACTTCCTACAAGACAGTAACCTTAGGTCCCATAAACTAACCAGTGTTGATGAGTCACCTGCTTTGAATGTCGGCTAGCACGAAGGTCTGCAGATGGATCCAATCTTGAGGTAGTTCAGTGTAATTTCGTTCATGTCATCCTCATCCTTCTGGTATCGTTTCCATTTTCTGTTTGTCAGTGGATGAAAAGCCTCCAGTCTCTTCTTTATTGCCATAAACTTCTCTTTTGATTTCTTCCCAACTGTTGCCACTCCTCTTGCTGTCTTCCACTACATGGCTGAATCATCTTGTTCTGGATCAGCCTGTAGGTCTCTTTCCCTCAAATTTTGATTCTAATGCTCGCTTAGTATCCTTGTTCTGTCCATGATTTTACATGTTGTATTCATTTCTCTTCTACACTCTCTTCACAAGTTTTGAATTCCAACGTCTTCTGTATAAGTTTTGTTTCTCATTTTATCCCTTCTTGTTTCTTTTTCCCTAATCCCTCTTAGTTTCTTCTTTTGAGATATTCTTTGTGATTTATTTTGTGATTGTTCCAGGTCTGTTTAGGTATTACCTTGAGAGATGCATTTATTACATATCTCGCTGCAACATTTCGTATGTGTAGAAGCAGTAATTCATCAATTATCTCTGTCAGACCAAAAAAATGTATCATGCTAAAAGTTTCATATTTCTCAATGATTTGTTGGCGTACACACTTTCAGCACCATGTGCTGCTGGTGGCACTAGCATTCACAAGGCTGGCAAGGTGGGCATTTATCTGGAGGGACTGAGGAAATCCACAGAAATCCTCGGTTGAGCTGAGATTTGGACCCAGGTATTATGCTGTTGCAGGCAACGCCAGAGGATGCCATCTGTCGCCCAGTACCCCAGAGTCAAGAGGACCACCCTGCCATAGGCTTTGACCTGGACTTCCACAAGATAAAGTGGAACCTGTCGTGTGGCAGCATGAAAACCAAGCTGCTGCTGTTCCAAGCTCTCAGATGGGTGAGCCCCTGTACTTGGCTAAACGCTTGTAATTGAATAATACAGCTTTATGTTAGTGTCTTTGTCATGACAAAGTGCAGTACCCATAAACTGCTTCACTGTCACTGTCATGAAGAGACGTGTTCAGGAAATCTGCTGCACTTGAGCTCCAAATTTGCAGTGCTTAGATATCTAGTTTCATTTTGACATTACTGTTTACTCTGTTACACAGTACCTTAGAAACATGTCATGAGCATCAGGTGAAATGGGGTAGCCTGAAATGTGTAACATTATGAACAGGATTAGAAGCTTCCATTTCCTGTACACAGATCACTTTTTCCTTGGTTTTTCACCTGACTTGTCCTTGTATTGCAGCGCATCACCAAGAGTCCCCCTGAAGACAGAGACCTTGTGGTAGCATCATACTTCCGTCGTGATATCCTGAGCCTCCATCATTCTCCACAGCCCTCCCCTGTGCAGCTACCCCTCTCTGCACACTTTAACCCCACACATGCATCCACCCCCCATCCCTTACAGCAGGCTGCAGCTCGGCTAGTCAATACTGTGGCCTCTCTGCGCTGTGGACGGGACTATCTCTGCTCTGCAGGATCTGGGGTTCTCAGGGTGCTGGTACACTGCCTGCAGGGTGATAAGGGCATTAAGATAGACGATGTGACAGCTGACATGATCTTGGCAACACTACAGAAACTCAGCTTGAGGTGAATTTCAGTGTATTCTAGTTTGTAATATAATCTTCTAATGTTATGCTGTGTGCCTTAGAACAGCTTGTGCTCATTGTCTGAATTGGCCCCCAAGTGTGAGCATTGGGCTTTGGAATGTTTCATGGCTTTTATGTTGTGATTAAGATTCACAGTCTTTGTTTGAGTCAGTAAAGACAATGCAAGACAAAATCATGACATAAAGATAGCTAACAGATGTTATGAAATTGTGGAACAGTTCAGATATTTGGGAATGATGATAAATCAAAACCTGATTGAGGAGGAAATTAAGAGGAGATTGAACTCAGGTAACAGTTGCTACCATTCAGTCCAGAATCTTTTGTCTTCTTGTCTGCTGTCTAAAAACATAAAAATTAGAATATACAAAACTATAATTTTGCCTGTGGTTCTGTATGGGTTTGAAACTTGGTCTCTGACATTAAGGGAGGAACATAGACTGAGGGTGTTTGAGAACAGGGTGCTGAGGAGAATATATGGAACAAAGAGAGATGAAGTGACGGGATGTTGGAGAAACCTGCATAATGAGGAGCTTCTCCAAGTATAATTAGAATGATCAGGTCAAGGAGGATGGGCTAGGCAGGGCATGTAGCACGAATGGGGAGGAGGAAGAAGAAGAAGAAGAAGAAGAAAGCCAGAAGGAAAGATACCACTAGGAGGACCAAGATGTAGGTGGGTGTGTAATATTAAAATGAATTTTTAGATAAGATGGGGTGGTATGGACTGAATCAGTCTTTGGCTCAGGGCAGGGACTATTGGAGGGCTCTTGTGAACATGGCAGTGAACCTTCAGATTCCATAAAATGCTGGAAAGCTCTTGAATAGCTGCACAGTTCTCCATGAAGTTAGTTGAATGAATGTATGAGGGGTGGGCCTTCTTGGCCCTTGCACCACGACCACTGTGATCTGTTGTACCTTAAATGAAGTTAGTTAGTGGCATACTGTATGATGGACAGGGGCAGAAACCCGGTAGGTAGTAACAACTCATGAACAGTGTAGATTGCTCTATGTGCAGGCATAGCCAGCGAGTGGGGATGATAGAGCTGGGGCTAGTGGAGTGGTTGATCAAACATCTTAGTGCCAACATGAACGCTATGAAGGCCTACACTCTGGAGTATAGCACTGCACTACTCATGAACCTCTGTCTTCACCGCAGTGCCAAGGAGCGCTGTGTGCCTGTTGCCAAGACGGTGCTGAAACTGCTGATCACACTGCTGGGCACCAAAATGACACAGGTGACGTGGCATGCCTCACTGAATCACGTGTCTTCCCATTATTATTCTGTGAAAGGCAATTTATGTGTAATTGAGGATCTTCTGACATGTATGAAAATGTAACATATCTGTTTCTCCTTTCCTTCCCCAGAGAATACTCAAAATGTCATGAAATTTACTCACTACTCTTGTCCCTATGTACAGGAGATGTGCAGCTGTTGTGGCATAGTTCTCTAATGCTCTATATTGACTGCAACAAAAAACACACAAGGTTATAATAACAGGTTGTTACATCCTGGCTATTCACAGTCACACCATTATGTTCTGGGGTTAGCAAGTCTTGTCTCATCATCTGTGACAAATGAGAAATCGAGGTGAAGGAGCAAAAAACAATGTGTGAATTTACTCATTAACATTCTCTCTTGGTTTCTTTTCGTATTTTTCCACACATATCAAACAATACATAATATTTTGTGTAGGTGCAGTAAACACTCCAGTCTCAAGCTTGTATGAGGAGCAGAATATTCCAGTTGTGTGAATCTGCCAGATATACAAGAAAAACAGAAACCCAGTTTTCACCCTTTTCCTGCAAGTATATTTCCACATTTGTTTCACTTTAGTTCTTACACAGGAGACTTGTTAGGTGACACTGCGGATTGACAAGTGAAAGATATTGGAAATACTGTAACAGTCACAGGCTCTGCTAGACTGTGCTGTAACACAGTCACAGGTTCTGCTAGACTACACAGATCACTAGATGCAGGAGAACAGTGGACAGCGCTGCTAGTGGTTGCTGGGAGATCTACTGTATGTCAGGTGATCATATACACATTGCAACTTTGTTTTTGAAAAAAAATGTGTTTTTTTTTTTTTTTGGTTTATTTTTTGCCAGTTACATGAGAATTTTGGATGCTTGGATACCAAATGACTGGGAGTTATCTGTACTGTGTAGTAGGAGGGTCAGGTTTCTGTTTGACAGTGAGCAAGCTGTTTCATTGAAGAGGTAGGTATGTGTCGATTTGTGGGGTACGTCTGTAGGGCAGAATTTTTGACTGCCTGGCATACTCGGCCAACATTTGTTGACCATTGAAATTCTGTACTTATTTTGTTATGTAGGCCATCCCATATGTGAACGGAGCCCTGTATAGCTTGCTTGCACATCCACAGATCAATGACGAGGCCAAGCACATGGGTCTTTGTGACATGCTTGAGTTCTACCTTAAGGTTAGTGCTTGAATTAAGGTTTAAGGAACCCTGACGGGTATCAGCTGTACATTAACTCTTCCCATGCTACGGGTTTGGCAGGATAAGTTAGGTTAGGTTAATTTAAGTTGGATCAGAGGCAAATATATTACCCTTGATATTTCTTTATTCTAAACTAGGCAGATGCAACATGGAAAGAGTTAAATTGAAGAAGCAGGATTTTAAAGAATCTCTGGTCAAGCAATTTCCAGTTAAAGGAATCTGAAGGTTCATTGACATGTCAACAGAAGCATGCTGTTGCACCCTGTTGACATGTTTCAACCAATATTCATCCTTTCATATTCTCTGTTGGAAGTTTTCTGTCACCAGCTTTACAAATTTTTATCTGCACATTGTAGTCCTATGCTGAGTGTTGTTAAGTTGCTGTTTGCATTCCCTGACATATCTTCTAGTAGTCTGTCGGGGAACAACAGATGGCAGGGCAATATATAAGTCAGGTTCCACTTTAGTGATATCTGAATACAGTAAACTCCCATTAGGCAAAATCTGACTGTGTTCAGTTCTGAATTTTTGAATTTTTGGAGATGTTGAAGAACTAAGAAGGTTTTGTAGTTAGAAAAGAAAAGTAAAGCTATCCCTGTACCAGGCCCTGAAGGCCCATAGGTTTGTGAGATGCTGAGTGTCCCAGATTATCTAGACGGTCGGCTCAAAGATGGCGCAGCATTTTATGGAACCCGAAGATTCATTACTGTGTTCACAAGAGCCCTCCACTGGTTCCTATCTTGAGCCAGGTCTATCCAATCCATACCATCCCATCCTATCTCTCTAAGATCCATTCTAATATTGTCCACCTACCTACGCCTTGGTCTTCCCTGTGGTCTATTTCCTTCTGGCTTTCCCACCATAATCCTATGCACATTCCTCATCTCTCCCATATGTGCTACATGACCTGCCCACCTCATCCTCCTTGACTTGATAATTCCAGTTATTCTTGGAGAAGAGTACAAGTACAAGCACTTTACTCCCCAGGAAACTTATTTAATTAATTCCTGGTACTCATTTCTGTTAGAAGGCTGAGTGAGCCCCAGGGCCATAGTGCGGCTGGAAGGATTAGGTCAATTGAAAAAATCCAGTGACCACATCGGGACTTGAACCCACGACCTTCCGGCTTGTAGCATAGCTCCTCAACCAACTACAATACCGTGTGTCCCTTTTGTAGTTAGAATACTATTTAAAATAAAAAAGAACCCCAATATAAAAACCTTTATTTAATCACATTGTGTTTTTCTGTGTTTATTCCATGTATTTACTCTGTTACCTATGGTGTACTTTTATGAATACCCCTTCACTCGGTGGTAACAGACATCCTTCCCCACCATTAGTCTGTTATAACGAGGATTTACTGTGTTCATATGTTCAGTATCATTAATGTTGAAATTTGGTTTTATATATATTTTTTTTATTTTGTGTAGTTTATCTGTTTTAATATGATATTTCCTTACACAGTGTGTGAGCATGTTGTTTTTGTGGTGTTCACCCACTGTGGGTGGCAGCAGTGAGATTGATGGGAGGTGATAAACCCTTTAAAGGCTTAATTTCTACTAAAATATAAAAAATCCTGTCTGTACCTCACAGGAAACATTACGTCACCGCTACAAAGCCCAGCTGGTCGATGCTGTTTTGGGAAACAGTCGCTGTTTACTGTGAGAACCGTACGGAGCACACAGCTACACTCTGTGGGCAGAATGCAGAGTTTTGGTGTGCTAAAGCAGCTGGTATATATAGTAACCACTGGGCTTTGGAACGTTTGTTTCCTCAACAGCCCTCACAGTTTTGCTCACATGTTATGATTCTATAGCAGGTGCTGTGTGTTGTGAGATTAGTGGTGCCGTGGATTTTGAAGTAACTTTCTGTGTACTGATTATGCTCCCAGAACAGTGACGGGGAGATGAGCAAGCAGCTGGAATACATCTTGAAGCTGCATCGAGGGCACTGCCAGCCAGACCACAGTTCTACTTCTGACCAGGAGAATGGTGATGATGACATGGTAAGTAGCATTATTGGTTTTCTGCACTTTGTTTCTCAGGAGGCTAGTGGATTTGTGCACTAAACTGATGAAGATGGGGGAAATTCTTAAACTGGGGATCATTACATTGGAGTTCCACCGTATTCTGAATGGAACACATTTTGGAAATTGGATCTATTTCCATTCTCAGGTGGAAATATGGGGATTTACCCACCAGTCTGATGCATTTGAAAGATCTGTTTCGATTCTTCAGTATAGTGTGATCAAGGCTTTGGGTTCCTGCAAAATGTTGGTGACTGTCTACAAGACTCTGCGGCATAACATCCTGTCTGTTAGCCATATCGGAATATGTCTTGAAGATGGAAACAGGTCCAGCTGACAAAGTTCAGAAGCCTGTGAATACCATGTGCCAGAACAGAACCCTTTGCGGTTCACTTACTGAGCAGTTTGTGTCAGTTTTCCAGTAAGCGGTTACACATTGACTTCTGGGGAGTGCCCAGTTCCAGTCTTAGCCAGGGCACAGACTACTCTGATGGAGGTTTTTGATGTCTTTTCTCAGTCCCTCCAGAAAAGTGCCAGTATAGTACCCACTTCCTGTCCAAGTATAGTTTGCATTGCTGACAGCGTCATGAAGTAAAGTACAAATAAGTGGAACTAATTTAGAATTGACTTGAACCTCTCGTTATTGCTGTCTCCATGTAGCGCCCTAGAAGGCTTTTCTTCTTGGCATGGTGCTCAGTTCTTCTGAGAACTTCTTGTCCTGCTGGAGTCTTAATTCCATCTGTTCTGCAGGAGGAGATGGATCTGCTGGAAGAGGAACTCGACAGCAATGACCCAGTGCACAGCCTACATGGCGAGTTGAGTGGAGACCAGCTACTGTACCAGCAGTATCGGCTGGTGTTTCCATACCACGGTAAGATATCATAGTTATAGGCCGTGCCATAGCTCAAGCAGTTAGTCGCTGGCTTCCCACCGTGGCGGCCCAGGTTCGATCCTGGGTCTGATCAAGTAGGATTTGTGGTGGACAGAGTGGCACTGGGGCGGGTTATCTCCGAGTACTTAGGTTTCCCTGCCAATCTTTGTTCCACCAAATTCTCCATCATCATAATCACCAGGGGCAGGCTACAATAGGCCAATCAGTGGCCGCCGTGCCAAGTAGACCCAGTTGGACTCCACCCCCCACTAAGCAAAAAAGATATCATAGTTTGTGACCACATACCATAATCTGGTTTTCATTCTCATATATAATGTAACGTGTTTGGAATCCAGAAGAGTCACTTCTATGGAAACGCTAGAACAGACCATTGCATAGGAAGTAACAATAGCGATACTGTAATCCCAACAGTGAGCCATTGTGTCGAGAACATCGACTCTCCACGGTTACGATGAATACGCGAAGCGTTCCCACAGAGACAATGCAATAACAATGGGTCATTGCATAGGAATCGCGGAACCAACAAAGCAACGTTTCCACTGTTATAACAGAGGGTTCATTTGCATAGCAGTGGCTGAGGGGATAAATAGCCCAGCTTCGACGAGAAGCAGTCAGTTTTGGAATATCCGCCGCAGAAGAGAGTCTGCTATAAACCGCCAGAGAAGACAGTCCAGTATCGCCGAGATATTGTAAGCAGTATTTGTAACACTGCAAGTGGTAATGATTGTAAGGTGTGAGCGAGCGGAATAAATTCGCTATATCAAATACCACGGCGTAAATTTATTTGTAGCGTGACACAACACGCTACAATATATATATTTTTTTCTTTTTGCGGGCATAGTGTTTCTTGATGAAAAATGTACAGAAATGGTCGTTTATGGCAAATGTCAATGTCTTCATCAGTAAAAGAGGAGACATTTGTTTCTGAAAACCAAGCAGGCCCCAGATATGACTGTCTTGTGGTTCTGGTAGATAGGTACAAGCATTGTGGAGGAGCGTGCTGCCTCCTTCTCTTTGCTGTGTTGCGAATCACTGTGGATGTGACACGCAGCTGGTAGCCTGTTGCTCGTGTGTACGTTCCAGAGGTTTATCTCTCATATGGAATTTATTCATACATGCACACAGTTGAGGACCTGAACACAGCAGGCATGTGCCGGAACGTGTTGTGGGCTTCATAAAATGTACGTTGTGCAACAGAAAACGTATTTGTATTTCTAGATCAGTTCATTAATAATCTGATATATTTAAAACAGTGTACAGTCAGTATGGTACTCTGAAATGCTGGTGTCCACCTCAGAATTTGCATGATGTCATACCCCAGTCGACCACATACTTCATCTTGAGGAAACTAGGAAATAATTCTTTTTGTAGTAAGTTTTGCCATTCTGCATTTTTGGTTTCATGTGACGTTGCAGGGGTTGTGCACACATCCTCCTCATCCACAGCGCAGTCTGCTGGAGATGTGGTACTGCGTCCCACAACACCTCGGCTCCATTCTCTTGGGTCTTCAGAAGGGAAGTATGTCTCATATAAGTCTGCCACCTCAATGGAGCCTAGCCACCATGAAAAGAATGGAGCAGAAGTGTCAGAAACATGCTCGAAGATGTGTGACTCGTGAGTAGTGTGTGCAGTTGTAAAGCGTATGTTGTCTCGGTAACTGAATGTTGAGTCACAAGTCATTTGTAAGGATATGATGAATTGTCTAGGAACTGTGTGTTGTGTTTGTGTTGACCAGTGTGATCTTGGAGAGTCTAGAACAAGAGGAGGAGGAGGAGGAGGAGGAGGAGGAGGAGGATGATGCTGTTGTGTGCAACGTGAGGAGCGTGTGTGACAGCCACACAGACCGCAAGGCGAACGGTGAGCTGAACGCTGATCACTAAATGTAGACTATACATACAGTGTGCATTACAAGTTGATCCGCATGCTGGTGATGTTGGCAGATGCGGAACCACCAGATGTGACAGACCACACTTCTAATGATGTGACAGCAGCATCCGCATCTGAGGACGGGTGAGTCCAGGTAGCTAAAAGTTTGTTTCCATATTTTGGTGATAGAGCTCGGACATCATGTGTATGTGTGTGCATGCGGGCGTTCCATACAGGTGTTCTGGTGCTGCAATGAATGCAAAGTTCACAGGTCAGTGCTTGTACTCCTGTACCACTTCACCACTGGCTGACATATGCAGGATGTCTGGACTTGTGTATCACATGTCACCATCTGGCACATATATCTCCTCTGTAACAACATCCCTCAATTGTCTTCAATTTAAGGTTTTCCTCATGTAACACTTTTTCAGTGCTCCAAAGTAAAAATGTTCAATGTAAAATTTAATTCATGTAAATACAGGAATTGATGCTCTGGCACTCATAGTAGTTGTTTTGATAAGGTGTTCTGGGATGGGACATAATGGATGTCACTATTTTGGAGGAACATATTGCCTCTGCCTTCAGGGTTGAGGTGTGTATGGCGAGGAATTGGCTTGGTTAACCTTTATCCTACGGGCATTTAAATTCCGTTATGGGCAGCCGTACGCAATTAATTTAAATACCCGCGATTATAAATCCATAAAAACTGCAATCATTTACTAAATTTGCNGGTAGAACACTTGACTCATTTATTTGCCCACTTCGGTAGAACACTTGACTCTTCTTTTTGCCCGCTTCGGTAGAACACTTGACTCTTCTTTTTGCCCGCTTCGGTAGAACACTTGACTCTTCTCAGGGTTGTGTCACGGTAATAACTGGGGCAACAGGGAGACTACACATTTAAAGCTAGTCCACTGATACAAATCGAAGACACTATTTTCTGCTTAATCACAAATTATTTATTTCAGAAGCAAACACTATAACTTTATTGGCAAGTACGGAGTAATGTGCCCTTTTATTATTATCAAAGATTAATCGAACCAAATAAAGACTGTTAAATTTGGATATACTTGGAGAGTGCAGCTCAATACGTCTGCCTCTGGTGAATTCAAAATGCCAAGTGCTTCTGCCCACTCTATTCTGCGGGAGCGTCACTTCATCACTGTATAGGATTTGAACCGACGGCCTTTCTCCCAGACAAGAATAGTTTCCTAATGGCTGATTTTAACTGCCAATTCATCATACCATCAGTACTAGACAATAACATTACTAACTTTGAGAATAAAGAGATCCAAATATATTGAACCCGGAACCCTACATGTGAAAGCGGTTATTTCTTAGTTTAGGGTCTAATTACACCCTTTCGAAGACACTTTTATAACAGCTACCCTATTAGCAAAACAACATTTACATGTTCGGCCAACTACAGACTTGCCTTTTCATAATGGGCCATGTCCCTTTAGCGGTCACCCAAGCTGCAGGTAACAAAACAAGGCAGTTGTTCCTGTCAAAATGCGAAAAGCAAGTCATAACTTCTTAATGGATGGGTCTCCCTAATAAATCAGTCACTCTATTGAAATGGCTGAAGAGGAACATAGCGTCCATTAAAGAGTATTAAAAGGTTTGGACTGTTACAAAAGGGTCACTGAGATCTCAAGGAATGTTTAAGGATAGTGGCCCTGGTGTAGGCCAGTGGGAATGATAAGTACAAGAATGGCTCCTTTCAGGGGTACATTATATTTTTTTCTTCACATGAGGGGAATTGGAATTTTGAGAAAAGACAGCTGTTTTCAGGGCTCCCATATGTTTTTACCATGTAAAATTTTCTGTAGTTCAGTGTTCAGATCCACTTCTCCCCAAATAAACTTTAATGGTGGTTCACTTTAGTTTTGTTCTGTTATTGTTGTCTTATTAAACCATAAAAATGTTTGCTCTACTGGCAGGTTTTCAAGATAGNATGGATGGGTCTCCCTAATAAATCAGTCACTCTATTGAAATGGCTGAAGAGGAACATAGCGTCCATTAAAGAGTATTAAAAGGTTTGGACTGTTACAAAAGGGTCACTGAGATCTCAAGGAATGTTTAAGGATAGTGGCCCTGGTGTAGGCCAGTGGGAATGATAAGTACAAGAATGGCTCCTTTCAGGGGTACATTATATTTTTTTCTTCACATGAGGGGAATTGGAATTTTGAGAAAAGACAGCTGTTTTCAGGGCTCCCATATGTTTTTACCATGTAAAATTTTCTGTAGTTCAGTGTTCAGATCCACTTCTCCCCAAATAAACTTTAATGGTGGTTCACTTTAGTTTTGTTCTGTTATTGTTGTCTTATTAAACCATAAAAATGTTTGCTCTACTGGCAGGTTTTCAAGATAGTGTCACATTGGATAAGCTTGAATGACACATCTTCTGGGCTGTAACACTTGCGGGAATTCAACCTAGCTTCCTTACAATTCATTGTGTTGCTAGTATAGAACTTACATGGCAGTTATGGAAACTGACAAGATGTTCCCTGCTTTCATGGAATCCAAAAGTTTGCTATTTTCATAAGAGCCCACCATTGGGCCCTGTACTTAGCCAGTTACGTCTAGTCTGCACTTTCATTCTATATTTCTGTAAAATCTGTTCTAACACATTCATTTCCATGCCCCCATGCTGCCAAAAAAATGGGAGACTGCAAGTGAAATCCACTCGACAGTTACATATTTTGATTCTTTCACACTTCAACATACTACACTCTCTGTGCATTTGAGTGACATCTGTAAGGTAAAATGACATTTACGTACACAGCAACAACAGCCCGTCAATTAACATGTTTAGCACTGGCAAGAAGTGAACTTCAGCCAGTCAATTGATGGCATTGGCAATATCATTTCCTGTTCACCTGAATCTCCCATGTGTCTTTTTCCTTTCACGTTTTCCAAGCTAAATTCTACATAACACAAGCTATGAGACTTGTTCAAATGAATCCCATTTGGTAATTGTTCTGGGCGAAGGACTGGCTGCCACTGCAGGGCAGTGAGGCAGACGTCCTGTTGACATACCAGCTGATGGATCCCCTCCACAAGTAATCCCCTTGGCTTGTGCTTGAGTCACTTCACTACACGACCTTGAAGTATTTGTCTGACCACAATCTTTGGTTGTGTGGGGGTGGTCCAACATATTGCAGTGGACAGATGTTGATGTCCTTCTTGAGCATCTCAGGATACTTTCTCTTAACAGCAATATGGAGATTTCACAGCTGTACTTGGCACTGGGGGTGATGTCCAGAGTGCATGTTCTCATTGGATTGATTTTGCGTATTGAACCCTGACTTCTGTGTCACACTGTTGCTGGTTGCTCTAACATGTCCATTGTGTTGCACAGCTTGTTCTTCAACAGCACTGGGATCAGGTTTCATTTGAACAATTCTTGTATGTAAACATGGAAATAGAGAATGATAACGTGATGTAGAAATGTTTCATGACTAATTCCAGTGTAGACAGGGGGCATGGTGTATGACCTCGTTACTGTGTGCTTTGTTTCAGGGAAGACGAATACACCAAAGCATTCACCTCTCGTCCAAAAATCCCGCGCACCCCCACGTTTCTGAGCAGCACTAGCAGCAGGGACATTGCACCAGCGTGGTGACACCCTGTGCTGCAAGTGCTGCCATCTAGAAGAATAGGTATGCTTCTTCAGGATGATGAGAATGGTGGGATACTGGTTACAAGTAGGGCTCCAGAAATATGGTTACAGACTCACCACACGAGCTGTGAGCAGTGGCAAGTACGAGAATACTTGCATGAAGCATACTTCAAGTCTGTGGACAGGTGTGCCCTGTCAGAGGCCATCCACCGAACAGTGCAGCCCACAGGACGCCTGTCTGCTCGGATATGTTGCCGTATAGTCTGGCAGAATGTTACTGATGTTCTAGAAAATATGTTGACACCATCTTCAGAGCAGAACTCCGTGGAGCAACCTACTGCAAAGTCTGTTTCTTTGATACTCATCCCAAAATCATGTTGATATCTTCCCCTTTGCACTTCCTCCCCTAGAACTATATCCTGATCTCTCTCTTCCTCAACATTCTGCCATTGGCCCTCTCTCAGCTGTGGAGCACACCCTTCCACTGTAAAGGTGGAGGCAGTTGGTAATGATCTGTCATGCCATGCTGCCAGCAGTTGCATCTGAGGACGTCCACGAGAACTATGGATCTCACAAATTTTCATGTGTTCAAGCAGTGCAGTAAAAAAAGAGCCACTCTGTTGAACAGGTTGCTGGTAGAAGGGGTGAGTTGCTAGTACACAGAAATTGCATTTTTGGTATTTCTATTTACTTTATCTTCACTTCTCCATGACTAGTCATATATATACATACACTCAACTCTCGATTATCCGGGGGCGGATAAACCGGTTTGTGGCTTAACCGGCGCTACTGGGGCTATTTTGAGGCTTATATGTTGTTTAATATTCATTCACGTTTGTTTCACATGGTGAGTTGTAACACTATTTTCACACTAGTGTGAACCGAGCTCTGCATTTTTTCGTCCTGTAATGCTAACTCAATGTTCTAGGGTAGGGGTAAAAGAATACAAGGATTTGTGGAAAGTTTCAAGGACAGATACACCGCCCCAGTTAGTCTCTTTGTATCAATCTTCAAGTGTGTTAGCAAAATGTCAGGGTGTAAAAGGAAGCGTGTTGTGTTAAGTATTCAACAGAAACTTGAAATTATCAATAAGTTGGGAAAAAGAGGTGTAGTTAAACAATTAGATTTTAACAGCGTGGGATACAGTAAAGCCATCTATATTGAAAAATTCATGGAAGAAACTGATGCCTTTCACCACTAATGAAGATGACAAAATCCATGGATTCACTGGATTCAGTGAAAATGAGATAGCCGTGGAATTGATAAAATTGGCTAACCAAGTTCATGGTGGTGAAGAAGTCAACGAGGAAAATATAAGAGAGTGGTCTCACTGTGACTCGTGTGAGCCGGGCTTCGAAATGTTAAGCAGTGACGAAATCGTAAGTTCAGTGGGGGTGCAGCCAGAAGAGCAGGAAGAAAGTGAGAATGAGGAAGAGGTGGACAGTGCTGCTAGTAAGAAAATATCACATGGTGCTGCTCTTAATCATTTGGAATGCTTACTAGACTATCTTGAGAGTGAAGAGAATAGTTTATTAAGTGACAAGCTAATATTACGCAGGCTTCGTACGGATATCCGTAAAAAGGAAAATGCCGCGAAAAAGCAAACGACAATATTAAATATTTTTAAGTGTTAAGTGTGAATATTCATAAAAAGTGTGGGATGCTGTTGAAGACTGTGATTGAAATAACTAATTTATACTTCAGTGTAATGTAAAAAAAAGTATTAAATAGGCCATGAGATGACATAAAAATGAGGCTGAATAAATTTAAATACGGGTAGGCCTATAGTATTATCAAGGTACAGTATTACAGTACTACTTTTAATAAAATTTGTCTTAACCGGGTTTTCGATTAATCGTGATTTCCATCCCCACCATTATCCCGGATAATCGAGAGTTGAGTGTATATAAAATAATTTTAGCTGCACAAGTGTTGGCTTCTCAAGAAGGGCTCAGCTCCTTGAGTGACTGAGTGATATAATTTATTTATGATGTTGAATTTTTGTTTTGTTTTGTTATATAAATGATTCTGATGTTGAATTGTAAACAAAAATAATTTTATTTTGAAAGAGTACAAAAAATCACACATTCATCCATACAACACATTGCAACAGAACAGAATATTAGCAGGAACTAGACTGTTTACAGAAATGAGATGAGGATGGATATCAGTGTTATGACCAAAATGTCCAGTATTTCATTGCCATCATCCACATGCCCCCCTTTCCCAGTTCCATTGCAAGAGACGTCTCTTATCTGAAGCACCAGTCGATTAGTTATCAACATATATCTTCCAGGGCTTGAAATTTGGCAGAATTTCACGGAGAGTTTATGTGTAGGATTCAGTCAGAATTCACAGTTTTGCTACTTCAGACATCATCACGTTGCCAACTCATGCCAGACAGGTTGTTGTAGCAGTGATTTGGGAAGTCCTCTGTTTGAATCTCAGCAAGGGCACTGGTTATCCTGACTGAGCTTTTCAGTGGTTTTCCTCAGTCCCTCCAAACAAATTCTGTTAAGCCATGATTATTTCCAGATCCTGTCCAGTTAATGTGTAGCCTAGAAATTGACAGCATTGTCAAGTAACCTGTAAAGAAAACGTTGCTAACTGGAGGGAAAGGAGACACAAAGTTAAAGTATGAAATTAACTTAAGTAGAACGAAGTTTATCATATGTGTCCTAACATTGAGCCTTCTCATTCAAATGATGGCAGTTCTGATGCTGTTCTGAGGCTCTCACACTCAAAGGCATATTGTGCAGGTCGTATGAGGCACATGTCCAGCAAGCAGCAGTTCGCATCATCACCGTCAGTGTAGTCTGCATAATGCATTTACTCTCAGTGTTACTCTTGTATCTGGCTGGTGTGGTTTCCTTGTACAAAAGCATTAGAGAAATGCCCTTCATCTTGGAACATGATGTAGGTGGCAATATGCATTCTGTATGCAGATTTCAAAATGGAGATGGTAGTCCCACTATAATGGAATGTGAGCAGTGTTTTCCAAACTGCAGAGTTCCACACTGAAACACTTTATCAACCTTCAAGTTGGTAACAGTTTGGTTTTATGAACCCTTAAGTTGGTAAAAAGGAAGTTGATTTCCTACTCAGTGCTGCATTATGTTAGCTTGACAGAGTCGGTACAGTGATGGGCTATGGGCTGGATGGCCCAGTTTCAGTACGCGGCAGTGCAAGATTTTCTCTTCTCCATAGCATCTACACTGACTCTGGGGCCCACCCAGCCTCCTATACGGTGGGTACTGGGGACGGCGTGGCCAGGGAATGAAGCTGACCACCATCTCCATCTAGGGCCGAGGTCAAGAAAGGTGGAGCTATACCTTCACCCCCTCATATGTCTTCATGGCTTGGCACTGACAACTTTACCTATGCTGTTTTTACTGCGTGAGCTTCATAACGGTGTGGTGGGAGACGGAACTGTTAGTAGGACTTTTCTGTTTCAAATGATTGCACTGTATTTTCCTGAAGTGTGGTCATTGCATCGTGGGACAGCCTGTGTTCCCTGCCACCTGCTGCAAGTCCATGGAATTGCTGCTGTTTAAATGCAGCTGCAGGGTGGCAGGAGAACGCGTTTCCTTGGATTGGTCTAGTGCTTCGGAGAGATGTGCCACTGATGATGTCACGGACTCAGCCCTTCCAGTGCGGGGGAGAAGGGGGAGATGAAAAAGAAGGAGAAGAACTTTGCAATAAATAGATGAGTTGTTGGCAGCACTGTATCAAGGATATCCACCTGAAACAATGAAGATTGTTGCAAGTTAGGTGGTGGTAGAGACTGTCTGCTTAGTTCCAGAGCACTTGATTTTGAGGAACCTACTTTAAATGCCTTATGACATCATTAGTACATGTAGGAATGAATGAAGTCCTGGACCCACACGCACACATGGTGTGTTGGTTACTCTCTGGCTTGGTTGTATTGATGTGGAGCATATGCTAAGTTCTAGAAAGCCATCCCCCCCCTAAAACAATGTACTGTTTATCCTATATTGGACTAATGGTGCATTTGGAACCATCACATTGGGAAGCTGTGAGTTATACGGCCCACAACAGCGCATATGTTTCTTATGACCTGAATGTTACAATGAAGTCTCTGCCAGGAGCCTGTGTGTCATCCTGACTCAGTTTTTGTTTGGCATTGTTTCTTTATTCTGATTTCTTTTAAATAAATTAAAAACCCTTTTCTTCATTTCACGAAGGAGTGGGGGTGCCATTGTTCTTTTTTTGGCGGGGGGGAGGATGGTAAGTGTATTCTTGCTGTACCACATCAGTAAACTTCCTAATTTTCTATGCATCAAATAATTCCAATAAGTTTAAACAAATCTGTTAACACAAAATTAAATCATAACTTACCGATGTCGTCATGCCCATGATCCCCACTGGAATATCCACCTCCACCATGGCCTCCTCCAGAACTTGCAATGCTGTAACTGCTTCCTCCATGACCGCCTCCAAATCCGCCACTGCTGTAACTACTTCCACCGTGACCACCTCCGAATCCGCCACTGATGTAGCTGCTTCCTCCATGGCCACCACCTAATCCACCACTGCTGTAGCTGCTACCACCGTGACCACCTCCGAATCCGCCACTGATGTAGCTGCTTCCTCCGTGACCACCCCCAAATCCGCCACTGCTGTAACTGCTTCCTCCATGACCACCTCCAAATCCACTACTGATGTAGCTGCTACCTCCGTGACCACCTAATCCTCCACCGCTGTAGCTACTTCCTCCGTGACCACCTCCTAATCCGCCACTGATGTAGCTGCTTCCTCCGTGACCACCACCAAATCCGCCACTGCTGTAACTGCTTCCTCCGTGACCACCTAATCCGCCACTGCTGTAACTGCTTCCTCCGTGATCACCTCCAAATCCTCCACTGATGTAGCTGCTTCCTCCGTGACCACCACCAAATCCACCACTGCTGTAACTGCTTCCTCCGTGACCACCTCCAAAGCTTCCAAGACTGTATCCTTTCAGGCTTCCACCACTGGAATATCCGCCTCCGTGACCGCCGCTGTATCCACCGCCACTGCTGTAGCTGCTTCCTCCAAGACTGTATCCTTTCAGGCTTCCACCGCTGGAATATCCACCTCCATGGCCCCCGCTGCTGATTCCTTTGAAACCGCCACTGCTGTATCCACCTCCTAACCCGCCGTGGCCGCCTCCACCAAAGCTGTAACCTGAAACCGACACGCACAAACAACAGAACAACTTAATGTAACTAGTTCTGCCATCTGTGTACAGAGGTCAGTATAAAACGTTCACAGTTTTTATTGGACAGATTGTCAGTACTTGAAATTCCTCAGTGTTTTTATGAGCTGCGTCTAAACCAGACTGCACATTTATGTTTCTGTGTTGTTGCCACCAAGATTAGCGGTCGTTGTGTTTTTCTGATTCTCATACAGAAGCTGTAATCAAATTTAACCCTTGTTCAATTACCTTACATTAAAGTCATTTAATGTGTACCTTTTTTTCTGGGGAATTTGTTAACGCCGTATAGTAAGTCATTTTGCAAGATAACTAGGGTTGGGAGGTTTTGCAGAACTGTGTTGAGCTGAGATAGACTTGAAAGGATTGAGACTAGCTCTTTCTAACGGGCCCAACTGAGTAGGTTTATCCTTCCCTGCCCACCTGAAGACGGAGACAGATCCAGTCTCCGAAACGTCGTGGTCTTCTGTCTTTTACATACCAGACGATGGATGAAGTCCAAAACAAGCCAAAAGAGGTACTGTGTTGAACTGGCTCAGGATAAGGGCCAGTGCCAGGTTTCTATGACGAATCTGATGAATCGATGGGACTCTAACTAGGATGTTTATTAACATCTGAATAACGCAATTGGTCAGTAATAACAGGTATAGTGAGGTTGGCGCCCCTGGGTTTGAACGTCTGTACCATATGTGTAACGTATGCATTGTGTTCGATCATTAGCAGTCTCGGAGAAAGCGTGTGAAACCGGCAGTGAACTGAACCCATCTCGGGCTATTTAGACCACGTTTCCATCACTGTTCAGTGATTTCATTACCGCGGAATGGGGTTTTCTAACGGCGAAATCGTAACATAGCTTGATAAGAAAATGGCAGAGTTGTGTAGTCTGATATAAAGGAAACAATTTAAAACCTGTATCCGGAAATAGGAACGCATTCGCTTGTTTCTGCATGACTCTGCAATAGTTCACTATACCGAGTTTTACATGCCGCCGGCTTTTCGTCAAAAAGGGGACTACCCGTCTGTATACAAGGTTAAAAATTCGACGTTCGCTGGACCAGCTTTCTTGAAACTGAATTGACAGCCGTTTCTAAAATGTATTATGGTGTCATACTCTTGTTCGGTAAAAGGCAAAGAAGAAAGTAGCGTAGTTGGTTGAGGTACTATGCTACAAGCCAGAAGGTCGCGGATTCGAGTCCCGATGAGGTGGATTTTTTCAGTTTACCTAATCCTTCCAGCCGCACTAAGAGAAATGAGTACCAGGAATCTTCCTGGGGGGTAAAGGCTGGCCGGCGCGTAAGGCTGACAACCTTACCGCCATCTGTGAGCCGATTGTTTAGAAAATTTTGGAGACTCGACGTCTCACAACCCAATGGGCCTTCACAGCCTGTTACATGGGACAGCTTTACCTTGTCTTTTAATGGCACTAACGAAAGACCAAAGCCAACAGTTTTCCATGTCACGTTATGTTAATTCTAACAGTACTCCTCGTGAATATGTTATCGGTTAAAACAGTACAACTGTTGTATTGGCCTTTTCTAGAAAATTTAATAGTCCTTTCTTTTGCTCAGATGACCGCAACAATGGTCAATAAGTGAGCGGAGGGTCAAAGAGAAAGTGACATGTTACGTACTTGAATTGTATGCAGTTTACTTTAATGGCTATGGCTACATACGAGAGAAATGAAAGTATAACCTTCACTTATGTTTCAGTAGCAATAATATTAAATTGTTTCGAAAGCTTGCCACGTGGCTGCAAGCGAATTACAATGAAACCAGTGTTGATATGCTCGCGCAGCCCGAGTGGCAAGGAAATTTCAAGCAACCAAGTTCTATTTGTATTTCAGCACCGTGTGTTTTAACAGAGTAAAGAAACAGATCTATCGGATCCGTTGTGCATATGAAAAGAAGCCAGGATTTGTGGGGGTGGAGCATGTTTTTCGTCTTCTGCCCTTCCCGGGAATCGAAACACAACCGTGCAGCCCGCAGTCTCTTAACAAGCATCCGATTTAAGAGGTAAGGCGCGATAGTAACAATACGCCATGTATAATATTGTCACGTATCTGGAGCGTGACTGTAGACGGGGTTTGGAGATGCAGTCGGCTTTATTGGACTCTTTTGATACAACGCGTGACTACATTTTACAGTTCACTATTACACATTAATTTCCACAGTCACGTCTTCACTAGCCGTTGCTCGGTAGCGGCTACCAACGGCCGACGTTCCGCTTCCTCTGGGTCCCCAAACTGTCCCCATGCCTCAGTTACCAGCTTCTCACATGAACAACTCACAACAACTGAACCCCAGCAGTCCTCTAACAAACCAACTATCTCATCTCAGAGTTACTTTATGACTGGAAATTTGCTGCCAAGCTGCTTGAGGCTCATAACCAGAATGTTTTCCAACTAAACCCTTAACGGTTATAGTCCTCTCTGACGAGAAGATGGGTTTGTCTCTTCCGAATATGCTTCACCTTTGTCGAGTGTTAGGTATTGTATATATAGCGTGTTACTGAAAATTCTTCCATCTTCTGCCAGTCAAGGCTTTGCAAGGCAGGTCATGTCTATCTTACTTATCGTATGCTACAACGGCAGATTAGTCACTTGAACGGTCGTACGTTTGACGGCCGCCAAGTTTAAGCCTCTTGTATTTTCATGGCATCCATTGGCCAGCATTTTGATAACCGTGATACAGTCTTCTGGGTTCAGTGACAACATGAGCAGATGCGGCATGGCCATGTTTGGAAACCGGAGCAGGTCACATGCCACCTGCTGTGGATCAGATCCATGTGACACGATGAATCTGCACTAGTTTCGTGCGAGAGTTTCCTAGGGATTGTAGTTGCAGATCTGTGTGGCGTCACGTCGTCAGGGCCCTTTTCTGTGATCCTCCTCGAGCGGTAACAAAATGGCAGCTGTGCAAGGCAGACTGTCTCCATTCTTCCTCAAAGGTTCGTACGGTTTTGTTGGTGTCCGTGTATCACTTCACTTGTAGTCGTAGCTCTCAATATTTCTCTTGTTATGGATTTCTTTCGATAAAATGTGAAAAAGCTAAAGTTGTCCCCGTGCTTAATTAATTAAACACCACGCCGTAAAGGTGTGTATGGGAATGGCGGTATAGCTCCACAATTCTTGACCTCCGCACTAGATCGAGGTGAGTGGTCATCTTCACGCCCCGGCCTGTTTACCCCCGGTGCAAGAACTCCCGGTACACATTGGCTAATGAAGCGCGAGTGGTATTAGCGTTATTGCGCTCCCTATAATTTCTGCAATTCATTTGGTTTCAATTATATATTACTATATAATAACATAATTAGTTTAGAGGTCAGCGTCGATGTCGTGAAACTATATTAACGTTGGCAGAATGTGTATAGTACTTAAAGAATAAGTTATTTTCGAAGGAAGGAAATTAGTAGTAGTAGTACGTAAAATTTTTATTTGATCTAGAGAGATAAGATGGGGTGTTGTGGACTGGATTGATCTGGCTCAGGATAGGTACTGGTAGAGGCCTCTTGTGAGTACGGTAATGAACCTTCGGGTTCCGCCAGAGTTAGGAAGTTCTTGAGTAGCTGCGCAACTGACGGCTTCTCAAGAAGGGCTCAGCTCATGGAGTTAGTGCAGGACCACACAATTGCGCTAATGCGTACGTCACGCTAGGAACAGGCGGTTTGTGAGACTGCAAGTCCACGCGGCTGTTGAGTGTGTTTCGTGCTTCGCGTAGTGGAGCCTTCTCTCCTGTTAGCCCCCCCCCCCATGCGTGGAGAAGCTTGCTGTGAGAAGTGTCACTGTTGCACGAAGGCATGTGACCATGAAAGCTGCCACCTTGACCCGGAGGACGAGGCTGTGAGAGACCTTGGGCTTGTTCTCACTTCCTGGAAAGTGACCGGCACTTTCCCGCCTCTCCCCCCCCCCGCAACAACATTTTCTGCACCTCGCTATGTACGAATACACACACACACACACACACACTGTAGAGAGTCGATTAAAGGTAAACAAAATAATTGAAGTTGTCCCTGTGCTTAACAAATTAAATACTAGGCCATGAAGAGGTATTGGGGAGTGGATGTATACACCCACGTTCTCTTGACCTCGGCACTAGCAGGAGATGAGCGGTCAGCTTGACGCCCCGGCCGCTTTACACCCCTCCGGGGAAGAGCCCCAGGAACCCATTGGATAGGCTGGGTGGGCCCCGTAGCCGGTCTGAACGACATGGAGAAGTGAAAATTCTTGCCCCTACCGGGACTCCAACTCCTACCCCTTGGTCGACCAGCCCATAGCCAATCACTATACCGACTGAGCCATCCCGGTAGAAAGCCGATTATCCTAATTAATTAGTAACAAAGCACTTCAGATAGTCTGAAATTTGGATAATTGAATTGAATTCCTATCCACGGAAAACACTTCTTAATGTACAGTACTGTTATTCTAATACTAAAAAACTGCTGAAACAGATGAAATGTGAGAAATTAATAAATGCAGTTACACATTAACGTTATAAAGCAATTCGAGTAGTCGGCCTTCTGCTGTGTATATACTACCACAGTCAATAAGTTCGTGGAATGGCCGCAAAGCGGGAGTTTCCTGTCAATATGTTTCAGCGATGTTTTCGGCAGCGATATCAACGTTAGCAGACTTGCATAGCGGCCAACAGCAACTATTTTGAGGGCAGATGTGGATCTGTTAAGTGTATGTGAATACCTTGTAATGTGATGCGATAAAACGACATTCCACGAACTTAATGACTCTACGACGTATGTTGCTTGGTTTATTCAGAGGCGCTTTGACGGTTGTGGAATAACAGGACGCTGTTGCCAAGGCAACCCTGCGTGGAGGCGGGATACAATACCTCCACTGTAGCCCTGCGAGTCGTAGGGGGCGACGAAAAGGGAACCCAGTGCCCGGTAGTATAACTTGGCCACGTAAATACTCGGGAGCACTACGCTACAAGCCGGAAGGTGGCGGGTTCGATTCCCGATTAAGTGGATTTTTCAAGTTACCTGATCATTCCAGCCGCACTATGGCCCTGGGGTGGACTCAGCCTCTAACAGAAATGAGTACCAGGAAGATTCCTGGGGATAAAGGGCGGCCGACGCCTAAGGCTGACAACCTCATCGCCATCTGTGAGTCGATTTTCTAGAAAATATGTGAGCCTCGACGTCTGACAACCCTATGGACCTTCACGGAGTGTGACAGGGATATCTTTACCTTTTTTTGCATAAATACTCATACAGGGACCTGGTCCTCCAGGAGGGGGGTTGGACGCAGGGCTGACGACTTGCGAAACGCACGGAAGTGACAGCCGGATGCAGTATGGCAAACTCTCCTAAGGAAGGCTGTGCCGTGATGATTGCTGGTAGGAAGCAGCCCCGAAATTATTCAACATGTTCGCAGCGAGTTGCGCATTGGGAATTTGTGGGCTGGCGAATTTAATTTTGACGTTTATCGGCCCAGTAGAGCGCAAGTAAGCGTGAGTCATGTTCTGGTTCCTATGTGTGCAGCAATACCCATGTCATACTTACGTTTACATATTTACAACTTCTTTTAGCCCATTTTTTTAAAGTAGGCTTATGCAATCTCCATGCTGTCTGTGTATATCCCGCCCCCCGTTAGTCTTTGAATACCCGAACCAGTGCGTATGAAACTGGGCGTGTGTATCACGGCACCTGAGCCCGTCTCAACGGCGTACTTCATAAATTCCTCCCATCGGTCTGTGTGCCTGTATATGTATTCCCGTATCGTTGCTAGGCAACGGCTCGGTAAAGACGTTCCCGCAAAAAAGATTTATTGTAGACGTTTTCTATGCGGTCCGTGTCGTATGAAAGGAAAGTGCGCGATTAGTTCTTCCAAGAACTTCTTGTTCTCCTTGTACTGACCGAAAACTATGACGTGTTGTTACTTTCGCTGCACAATCTCAGCTGGGATCGATCGCGTTCTGTGGAAGTGTGAGTCATGACAGAAATTAACCGAATGAAATGCAGACGAGAAGAGAAAGCAGAGAGAAAGGAAGATCTAGTTAGGGATGTTATTGGAGGCGGTGAACCAGTCAAGTTACTTGTGGAACCAAAAATTCGCCATGTCGGCAGTAGCGCCTGCGCACTAATGTAGGCGTCATGTGTGGGAGGTTCTCTTTGTGAAAACCTCTCACTTTTGGGGTTAATAAACGAATCCTTGTCAACTGAAAGCGTTATGAAGCGTCGCATGGAATAATGATTGTGAGTTTCAAACTGAGAATGATGTAGAAGAGGCAAATCGTGGCCCATGTCACGACACTAACATGTGAGGCTGAGAGCAAAGGGGCGAGAATATTTGGGCACAGGGGGGAGGGGAGGACAGCGTAATGAAGGCCTGCATAATTTTAAACTTCACCAGACAAAATCGGTATGAACATATTGAGGAGGATGAGATGGGCAGGGCGTATAGCACGGATGGCGAGATAAGATATGCATACAGAGATGTGGTCGGAAAACTTGAAAGCAAGAGGCCGCTTGGAATACCTAAGCGTAGATGGGAGGATACGTAGCTTGAAGCAATGGGGTGACAAGTTGTGTGGACTGGATTCATCTGGCTCAGGATAGGGATCAGTGACGGGCTTTTGTGAGCATGGCAGTGGACGTTCCGGTTGCATAAAGAGGTGGGGATGTTTTTGACTAGCTGAGAGACTATCAGTCTACGGTTCTCAGTGCATGTAGAATGCAGCCCTGAACCAAGATAAGCATATGTGATTATTAAAGAAGTTAACTGATGAAATTTGGATTAAGTTGGCTGAAACTTAGTACTTACTTCCATGTGATGGCGGCTCGGAGAGCACGTGACCAATGGCTAACAGCAGGGGAACCACGAGACACACCTGCAAACAATATCACGTGACGGTATAATCATTACAGCAAAGGCGAGAGAGTGTGGCCGGAAGGTGAAGCTAGCCGTAGTGCCCACGTTAATAATGCGCGGATCTCTGCCTCCACGCGTCCATACATCTTCATGTCGTGACGCTGAAGCATGCATTGCTGCGCTGCATTCAGTTTGCTGTTTATTTAACTACGTTCTCATCGCATGAAACTGTTTGGCGTCGAATTGTTGCATGTGTGGAAGGAAGTGGTCGTGGCCAGATCTGAGGTACTGTCAGGATTGTCGGTGTCCGTGCCGAGATGCGAACCTGGCCCCTCCCGCATCGCCCTGCCAACTGCATATGTTACATGACGTCACGTTAGATTGTGGGCAATCAATTGGGAAGAGTGGCGTAGCCCACTGTACACCGTATCCCGGAACTTATATGAATAGCAAACTAACTAAATTCATGAGAAGCTTATAGTTTCTCAGATGGTAAAGAAATTCACAGCATTTTATGAAACTCGAATGTTCATTACCGTCTTCACAAGAGCAAGGGGGCGAGAATATTGGGGCACATGGGGGAGGGGAGGACAGCGTAATGAAGGCCTGCATTATTTTAAAGTTCACCAGACAGAATCAGGATGAACATACAGATATTAAGGAGGATGAGATGGGCAGGGCGTATAGCAATCTGGTCCATATTATGAGCCTAATGAATCCAATCCATGCCCTGCCGTCCTAGTTCTCTCATCTAAGAATATGTCTTGCCGGTGCCCATATCTACCTACTGAAAATTTATATAAACTTGTCCACTCTCCTATGCATGCTGCGTGCCCTCTTCATATAATTCATTTCCTCCAGCCCCTGTTACCTCCTCCCTCTTAGGTCCAGCTATTCTCCTCAGCACCCTTTGCTCAGACAATCTTGGTCTGTGCCCCCCCCACGGTCCTTAATTTGAGAGCCCAAGCTTCATACTCATACGAAACAACGGAGAAAATTACGTTTTGGGATAACAGAAGGGAAAACTAGCCTGCTCCTGACTTCCCCGTGGTCTGTCATGTGCCTCCCAAGCGTAAGTTTGCCACTCCCTGCACTGCTGAGGAGACGCACTGATGCTTAGGCACCACGCCACGGGGAAGTGTCGGAGAAGTTGCCGCCACTTCACGGGATTACTTATGCGCTGCTTAGTCAGAGCTAATCCCAGTGCCGTTAAATAAATACGAATATGTGTAGTGGAGGGGGAAGTCTATTTGTGTTTTCGATAAATTGAAGTCATGACGGCTGGTGAACGCAAGGCTGCAAATAATAGATTTGGAAATATGTGTACTCCAGTATTAAACAGACACACTTTATTTGCCATTTGGAGCCCGAAGCTCATGCAAGCTTGAATAGCATTTGAAGATTCAGTCCGTACCTCACAGGGAACATTACGTCTCCACTACAGAGCCCAAACGGTTAATGCTGTTTAGGGAAACCGTCGCTGTTTACTGTGAGAACCATAGGGAACACACAGATACACTGTGTGGGCAGAATGCAGAGTTTTGGTATGTTAAAGCGGGTGGTACATATAGTTACCACTGGAATTTAAGAACTTAAGCATAATTCCACCAGTAACTGGAGCAAGTCGACATCGACTGAGAACAGAATTATTTAAAGGCAGACTGATACACGTACACTTGGAAGTTTTTCAGAACGTAACTGACATTGGAATGAATATAGTCAGTAGCCCTGCTAAGCATAGAACGCCTCTGTGGTTCCTTGACGTTCCAGAAACACGTGTAAACTCCGGAATTTCAGAAGTTTTTGAACTCACCCGATGATCCATGTTGTGGAGTGCGTTCAGATCCTGCGTGGCGGTGACTGTGTTCACTTATCTCCTTGTTCAGCCCTTTATATTGCGATGACCTTGTTGAGTACCCACGGCGGAGGGAGATTCAGGCCCCTTCTCTTACGGGGAAAGTGCCCCTTCTGGAGGTCAGCGATAGGGTTGCCGGTGGACTAGTTCCAGTGACGTGTCACTCACTCACTACTTTCTTTTCTCCCACTTTGAACCGTCTCCCGGATGCAGTCGGGATCCGAGGGGGAGGGGACTGAGGAGGCTTCTCTGAACTTTCAGTTTTTGTTCAATATTCGTTGCGTTGGTTATGAGTCGTGTAACCATCCGATGTACTCCGGGGCATGGCCATTGCTTTCGCAAACAGGTCAGTATTTTCTAAAAGATTGCAGTTAGTATGCGTGGGACGGGTGCGCAAACTACGTGTTGAGTCACACGCTCACTGTCCCTTCTCTCAAATATAAGAAGATTTAATTTAATATTATAGAGTCGCGACAATTCAGTCAGTGTAGTATCTAGGCTATGTGATTGGCGACCACGGGATCGGGGTTCCATTTCCACCAGAAGCAGACAGCGTCCAGACCAGCCCTGGGGCTCACCCAGCCTCCTCTCCGGTGGCTGCAGCAAAGTGGCTGGGACTTGCAGCTGACCACACACTTCCACCCACTGCCGAAGTTAAGAGTGCCCCAATGACATTGTACTTAACTAGGTACAGGGACAATGTTTGCCTCTATTATCTCGTCCTGGGATTGAAATGGCTCCCTCTCATGGACCCGGCAGAGGAAGTTTCATGTTTTCACCTGATGACGGCAGCAGAGCCAGCTTCCGTAACGTTATGTTTCTTTAACCACGGCAAGAATATGTCAAACATCAGTTAAACATCCCGGATTTAGGCAAGCAGCCAGGCTTTCTGCCCGTCAGTGCGCTAACAAGAATGCCTGTCCTTAGTCGCCCTGGCTGATTTCGGTTTCGTACCTTAAAATTATGCCCCGCGTGGAGGCGGGTTCGAGTACCTCCAGCGTAAGGGCCGCGCCATAGCTCAAGCGGTTAATCGCTGGCTTCCCACTGCGGTGGCCCGAGTTCGATCCCGGGTTTGGTCAAGTGGGATTTGTGGTGGACAAAGTGGCGCTGGGGCAGGTTTTCTCCGAGTACTTCGGTTTCCCCTGCCAATCTTCATTCCACCAAATTCTCCATCATCATAATCACCCGGGGCAGGTACAATAGGCCAATCAGTGGCTGCCGTGCCTAGTGGACCCAACTGGACTCCACCCCCCACCTCCAGCGTAGCCCAGCGAGTCGAAGAGGACGACTGAAAGGGAACCCGGCGCCTAGGGGTATAACTGAACCACAGAAATACAGGGACCTGGTCCTCCAGTCTGGGGGGGTTGGACGCAAGGCTACGACCTTGCTCTGTAAAAAAGAATACTGTTGCGAAATCCAAAGAAGTGATAACCGTATGCACTGTGGCAGAATCTTCTAAGGAAGGCCATGGCTCAAAGGGGCTGCTTTTCCAATGATTATTATTGTTATTATTATGAGTACGTTTTCGAAGTTGCTTATTTAGCAGTTGATCTTAACTTCCATAACATCATTACAAGAAAAAAGAAAGTCACTGCATTGTAACAGATTTGTTTTATTCTTTTAATCCAGTGCTGAATCAAGAATATGGAGCTACACTTGGACCCCCCATACTTCTTCATGGCATGATGCTTAATTAATTAAGCAGAGGGACAGTTTACATTTTTACGTTTTTTTTAAGCTAGGCCACAATATTTCACTCTCGCGTGTTTCGCGTCAGACATGCGTAACTCATGCAGTCGTTAGGCGCCGGAATATATGAACCAAAAAGAAACGCATTTTGTAATTAAGTTATTGCACGGACATTACATAGAAACTTTCGGTTTGTGTGACGTCACACAGCAATCGCCCCATGTTGCCCCATCATCCCCTCACGTCTCCCGTCTGGCTGCTTTCTCACACGCACAGAATCTTCTCTTCAGTATCTCAACATGGGGACAGCCGTTTCCTCTGCCATTACAGAGCGCAGATAAACTCTTATCGTCTTCTGACACGCCGTGACCTGCAGCACACTCACGAGCTTCGTAGCGTGCACTTGAAATGGTTGCCTTTCTCGCACAGAGACCGTCAATAAATATGTCGGAATGACAACATTTGAATTCTGATTCTTGTAACCATGTGAAAACGCGAACTGAAAGAAACTTTAACATGGCTCAGTGTGGAGACCAGCAATACTAACTGAGCTATTTCGTGGTTTTCTTCAGCCCTCAGGTAAATGCCGAGACAATGCCTAAAACTATGCCACCGCCGCTTCCTTCCACACGGTTTCAAATATATTATTCACTAACTGTTCTGCCATAGGACGTTGCTTATTCTGAGCTGCTAACTAAGTAACAGTAAAGAGGTTGGTCTAGAAGTAAACGCAGATAAAACTAAGTATATGTTGCTGGCTCGTCACCACAATGCAGAACAAAATCATGACATAAAGAGAACTAACAGGTGCTTTGAAAATATGGCACAATCCAAATATTTCGACCCTGAAGATGGAAGCGACATGTTCTTCCGAAATCCCGGTTGACTTTCAACGGACTACATGGCATTATAACACAGAAGATACAACCCTCCAAGCAACAATTCACTGTAAGAATTTTTCAAACAATTTTGTTCTAAGCACATTGAAAGCAGCACGGCACGTTCTTCGTTGTTAGTAGTTCATGCTTTTACCGCTTGGAAGCGCCACCCACCTAAGGACAAAAGTCCAACTGTGGAAACGGTCAAGCGGTATCTACTTTCCCCTACGTCAGATGCCGTGGATGCCGTAGATTGCCTGATGCACAGTTTTCAGCGCAGATTCACGCTGAGATGCCGAAGCGCGAGTTCCTGCCGCCTTTTCCTGTACCACATGTGTAATGTAGCTTCACGGGGTCGCTTTCTATAGAATGGGGTTATGCTCATTGTTTCTGAGCTAACAGCCGGAAATGTGAATTTTGATGGCTGTGAAAGTGTGCGGAAATACTTTTATAAAATATTTTAATTCGAAAAATAATTGGAAATTACAGTTTGAAAGGAACTCCTTTAGGTGTCCAGTGGTGAGATTTTGTAAACACGGAGTTGTGCGTTCGGGCTGAATCAATCCAAGTGAGACACACACGAACAATTCATCTCTTCTGGGACTCTGATGTACACCGTCTACCCCACGGATGCAGACAGCGCAGCGGGTGGTTGGCCTGAGAGCGTTTCCTGATATTTAAAACTAAATGGCTGAAAGATGTGGTCACCTCGTTTTGCTCTTCATGCCTTACTGCAAGGCACCCAGCACCTGCTCTGGGGCCCATCCAACTTCCTATTCATTGGACATCAGGGGCTCTTTCCTGAGGATAAAGCGGCTGGGATGTGTAGCTGAATCACCTCCAACTAGTGCCGAACTTGCCTCAGAATAGTTGTTCCATAATTCGTCCATTAGCTTATACAGGATGTAACCGAAAGGTGCGGACGAACTCTGGGCACGAAGAGAAAATGGCCGTTTCAGTATGTTTCCGAGAACATTTGGTCTGTGAGCCATAGCTGAATGAATACTGTATAGACCCCAGCAGCAGGTCAGCATCAATGTGTGGGCAGGGACTGTTCGGTAGACCCGCATGTATAGCCACATCGGCTTACAGGCACCCACTTACATGATCTGCAAGAGCTACTGGGTACACGCATGCTGGTGCTCCGTGCTGTGCGAGATGTTCTCATGGCCGATGGGTAGGTAGAGGAGGACCCACTGCATGGGTAGCCACATCGGCTTACAGGCACCCACTTACATGATCTGCAAGAGCTACTGGGTACATGCATGCTGGTGCTCCGTGCTGTGCGAGATGTTCTCATGGCCGATGGGTAGGTAGAGGAGGACCCACTGCATGGGTAGCCACATCGGCTTACAGGCACCTACTTACATGATCTGCAAGAGCTACTGGGTACATGCATGCTGGTGCTCCGTGCTGTGCGAAATGTTCTCATGGCCGATGGACAGGTAGAGGAGGACGCACTGCGCGACCTCCACGCTCCTGTGGGGACACCTCACAGCCCTTGTGTATGCAGACACTTCACATCGCAGTGTCGACGCCTGTCAGACTCTCAGCAACAGCCTCTGCATCTCTGCACGGATGCGGCGTGTCAGGGCATGCACTGAATCTCATGGAGGGCTTTTCGAGTGATTATTGTAAATGTACTCTTAACTCGCAAATAAAGTGTTTCGGGACACATGTTCGTATGGACACTTGTTCTCATGCCAGATTTTGTCCGCGGTGTTCAGTTACAGCCTGCATAGGGCCGCGCCATAGCTCAAGCGGTTAGTCGCTGGATTCCCACCGCCGCGGCTCGGGTTCAAACCCTGTCTGGTCAAGTGGGATTTGTGGTGGACAAAGTGGCGCTGGTGTAGGTTTTCTCCGAGTACTTCGGTTTCTCCTGCCGATCTTCATTCCACCAAATTCTCCATCATCATAATCACCCGGAGCAGGTACAATAGGCCAACCAGTGGCCGCCGTGCCGAGTGGAACCAACTGGACTGCACCCCCCCACTATGCGTAATACAGCCAGCATATCGTAACACACGAAACGGTCATCAAACCACTGACCGTTGTGTAGACGGCCGCAATACCAGTAACAACTATACGCAACTTATTCTTCTGAGAGCGCTACAGTCCGTGGTGAACCTCGTCCTCTTACGGTTGCTCTGCATTGGTCCCGGTACTGTGGCTTTCGTTTCCAGCTTCAAATGCTATTGTCGTCACCTGACAGCAGGTTTCATTATACATAACAGGATGCAAAATATAAAAAATAGTAGAATAGTAGGAGAAAAAGGAAAGTCATGAGAGACATTTATCTTTGGGGGAGAACGAGCTTCTGTTTTTGAAGAGGTAAGAAGCAGTGACTTTGAGACAAAAGCAGCGGAATTTTAATTCCATACTTTGGAAAGTTAATTGGATAGCCTCCGCGGAAAATGGTTTAATTCGGATTGTTTTAAATCGCGATGACTGACTCTTCTGGGTCCCAAACCCTGCTTTGAAGAGCCGGCAGCTAGCATGTTTTCTCTAAGGCTGAAACCGGTTGGGTCAGCGCGACGTTTGCCAAGACCTGTCCTCGCATTCAGTGCACCGCAGTTCGTCACTGCAGTGTCGTCTTTTTGTCTGACATTTCAAACAACTCGTCCGGCTTCAAGAGTTTCATTTTCTCATGCTACATTTTTAGCCTACTTTCATTATTAAAAAAAATAGAGGAGGCTTTTCTCTGTATATCTGTGTACCCACTCTCCTCTCGCCAGCGACTTTTGAATGCCTGAACCAATCTTTATGAAACTTGGTATGGATAGCATGGCACCCGAACCCTTAAGCGGTTGTCTCTAGGCTCCCAAAGCTGTCAGGCAGTAAATATGGTAGTGTGTCCCGTGGAACTCGACACCAGAACTCACTGTGCTGTCGTGAGCCAGCAGCAGTCTACTGTACAGAACTATCGTAGCTAGGTAACAGCTCGGTAAACACGCTCCTGCTGCAACGAAGAATTGTTGAAGACGCCGTTTTCTATGTGCTCCCTGTCGTGTCGAAAGAAAGTAGTCGATTAGTTCTTACCATAATTTATTTTTATGTTCTTCTTTCAAAGGGGTCTCCAATTTATAATGACGATTTTTCACTTTCGTTAAAAAAGGCATAACACACATAATACCGCCATATCCGTTCATCCATCCCCCATAAAAATATTGAACAAAAAATTATTTTCGTAAAAATTGGTATAGACATGACAATTGTTGTCTTCTGAATTGTGACGTCGTGTAGTTTGGTGAATCGTTACAAACGTTTGGGAGGAAAACATGGTCTCCTACTTACTGACGCTTCTATTCCTCTTTTATATCTATCATCCCACGCCTCGATGCCAAAGTCTGTTATTTGTAAGGACTGAACATCGAGACAAATGGAATTATCATAGCTCGCGTTTCGAAACTTCCAACAATTGAAGACTGCCACTTCTCACTCTATGAAAGTGTGACGTGTTGCGTTATGCAGATTTCTCATTCAGAGACAGAGATAATTGTAGGGAGGTGCTTTGCGGCTGTATCGCAGTCTCCAGATGAAGCGGTATTCCACACCGAAACAGACTTCCGATGTATTGCAACGACCCACCAGTCCAAACAGAAATCCACAGCAAGTTCGCTCGCCATCTGATTACTGTTTGTAATTTGGTGCAGACCTAACACTAACTTTCAAAACAATAAATCTATGTAACGAATCTTCGGGTGTCATGAAACACGGGGAATTTCTAGGCTACCTGAGACAGTAGTGGCTCCTCAAGGAGGACTCTGACTCGTAGTCAGTCAGTCATTTACTTAGTTATAGATCAAATATTAGGAAAATCGTAGATGAAAATGGTAAAGGAAACAATTGAAAATATAATAGGCTTTGCCATTATTTTCTCTCGTCGCATTTGTTTTGACGTAGTAAAATGAAAGAAGTATTGTACATCCTAATATTTCTTGGCAACGCTTGTAAATTATTTGTTGTGGTCGGTTGTGATGACCCGCTCCAATCTCACACGGTACAGTGTTCTGGAGTACAAGCTGAAGTAAATGAGAGCAGAGTGTTTACATTGGCGGCCTGTTGTATCATATTGGCGAGCAGAAACTTTTGCCGTGGAAGCTAAGTCCTAAATTAAAATTCCTGAAACCAACAAAATCCGTCAAATAATGATGATAATTGGCGTAACTGAATGGTTTGTAATAAACAGGACAGGGTCACAAACAGAAAGGATTACAAAAGGAAATATCCAGGATGATAGACATGCAGACGCAATTTAGGGGGTTGCTCGACATTAAAATCTAAACTCCGTGGCATTTAGCCCGCAAGTGAACTGTACCGACCGAGCGACAGCCGCTTGTCGGCGAAGTTAGTGCCAACTTTTGTGGATAGAGGGGATAGAGGGTGTCACTTGGTCAGAGCAACGGATCCCCACGGCCGTAAATCTCGGATTTCTAGACCGGAAAGTAAAGGTATCCCTGTAACAGGCCGTGAAGACGCATAGGGTTGTGAGACGTCGAGACTCCCACATTCTCTAGACAATCGTCTCATAGATGGCGGCAAGGTTGTCAGCCCTACGCGCCGGCCTCAACATTAACCAGTGAATTAATGGTCAAATTAATTACGTATATCAGTATGTTGCAGAAACTGTAAATTGTTAAATTAAACAAAGCTGCACTACAAATATAAACTACATTATGCAATGGAAAAAAATAACTCGGAAGAATTCAAGCAACGGGTATGACGTCTTGACAGGCGAGGTAAGGTTTGCAGGATACAGGAACGGATACTGTTTCTGCATATCACTTTATTTGCTGTTAATGTCTAATGTAGTTTGCTAATTCCGCATGCCTGATCCACAACATTAATGTCGCGACATTCTCACTCATTCTCTGATCCGATATGTTTATACCAAATTCAAGTCTTGCTGTCTGCTCATGTATCCGAGCCGTAACCTGGCTGCATGCAACATTCCCGCAGGCCAATATGGAGGTCATTGTGAAAAATAGGAGTAAAAGTAATCATAGAATTCTATTTGTTCCTCGGATATTATGTTTATTTGTGCTTGCTATAAGGAAAAAATTATGGGACGTGTCGTTTTATGCTATTTAAATTTAATTTATGAAGTCATTGAAGTTATTTAAGCTTATGGGATTGCATATTACACACACGTGCTGCTGCTGGGGTTCGTACCCGCGACCTCAGGAGCCATGTCAGCCAGCGCTCGTCAGTTGCTGACCCTGGATAATAGAAAACTGTTCTCTGGCTCATTTCTAATCTTCATTCAGTTACGTCGACCTCCAATTGTGCAAATAGGAATTGAACGGTCAGCGATATCTGTTTCTCAGCTATTTAAGGTATATTGTACGAATATAAGTGGATATTTGTATTCAGTCACATTCGTCTCAAGTAATTGCAGTTTTTTCTTGTGGACCTTTTGTTATGAATTGAGATTAAAATTTACTAACCCAACCTAACCTTACTCTTTGTAACAGCCTCCAGAGTGCTCATCATGGCTACAGTAATCAAGGTAGAGCCTGATACAGACAGTGACTCTGAACCATTGTCACCACAAGTTACAACTGAACTGACTGATCCGATTGAAGAAAAGAGATCTGCAGAATTTACTTTTGTTCCTGTTAATACTCAGATTAAGGTGGGTTATTTCACCACTTTAGCCACTTGTGCCTAGTATTAAACAGATGGAAATGAATGATTGAAGAACGTATATGTCCAAATGTTAATACAAATGAGGATATTCCTCATCTGGAATGTAGGAAGTGCCAGCTTAAACAGCATTCCATATAAGAGATTGGCAGGTCTGTAGGAAAAGTTTGGATTGTGCTTCTTTTGTACAATCATACATTTATTCTGTGTTAAATAGAAAATGGAACGTTAACTCTACAGAATTCATATCTTATCCATATATTACTTCCATCCACATTCTTCTCCTAACCAAACAAGTTAATCTAGTGGTTACACGCCACACTTATATTTGTATTTTGAAGGTACACTCAGATTTCCAGCTTGTAAGAACAAGACCCAAAGCCCCATCTTAGAATTTGCCTCCAACATTTTGTCTCCCATTAATACATAAATACCAGTTCCCCGGTATAGTAACTGATAATGAAAGATATTTTTCCCATGAAGCAGGAAGTACAGACTTAGCCTACAAAGTTCAAATTCCCACTTCCTGTGCCATTAGGTTGAGAATAATGCTTTGCCACTTCTGGAACAAGAGGAGGAAGAAATCACGGTGCATGTGACACCAATTAAACAGGAAGAAGAGGAAGAAGAAGAGCAAGGGATGTGTGAGGATGAAGATGGGTGAGCATTGGAGTCCTTTTATATACCAATAGAAGTCAGTCACTTGAACCTTCTTTTTCTTCTATTGTTGTTTGATCCAGATTTGAGAATCATGATAGTTAAAAATAATATTTTGGAACAAATTAATTCCACTTCAATAAAGTTAAATTAACTTTGACTTTAGTTGAAACCAGTGACGTTCATTTTCTTTGGCAGAGTTAAAAAATAGTGCGTAACAAATGTTTTAATTCCACTGTGGTGCCCCAGTCTACGTTAAGCTGCAGGTCTAATTCTGGCCACAGGTCCACCATCAGGTTCTTTTCCCTGGGTTGGGGGAGGGGGAAAGCCACCAAATTTGAATAGAAACTTATTTTTAAGCCATTTAAGACCATTTTTATTGATTGCTGCATAGTATTCAGAATAGAAGAATATTTTTTTAATTAATTTTAATTTCTGGTATTACTATTGGGGGTATTTTGGGGGCACACGGTAGCGTAGTTGATTGAGGCACTATGCTACACGCCGGAAGGTCACGGGATTGAATCCTGATGAGGTCATTGGATTTTTTCAGATTACTTAATCCTTTCAGCCACACTGTGGACCTGGGTTCGACTTAACCTCTAACAGAAATGAGTACCAGTAATATTCTTGGAATGTTCTTACGGGTAAAGGGCAGCCGGAGCATAAGGCTGACAGTCTTACTGCTATCTATGAGCCAATTGTCTAGAAAATGTGGGAGGCTCAACATCTCATAACCCTATGGACCTCCATGGCCTGTTACAGGAATGCATTTACTTATTTTGATTTTACTTGGGGCTATTTTATTCTTCATTTTAATTTTTACTTCTCCCCCCCCCCAAATATCTGATTGTGGGCGGGGGTTCCTCCTTCCAGTACCCATGAGTAGTCAATAGTGTCACAGTAGATGGCAGAATCATTTTTATGGGCACTCCAACCTCAGAACTGGATTTCTGTATGCCGGTAAATGATTATGCTTGAGTTAAAATCCAGCTGCCAACTCTGTAGTATAATACCAAGAACTTTAAAGTGCCCTGTTTCTGGATGATGAGGATTAAAAATATGATTTTAGGTGTGTATCCTGATGTATGTATGTGACTGGACACACTGAAGCAACACTCATGTTGTTTTCATTACAATGATTGTCTTTGTGAAGTTTTTATATTATGAGCTAATAGAAGTATCTCTCTGTTCCAATGTTTTAGTGTGATGCAGTTCATTACTGAGCATGATCCATTCACGGGGGTGACAGCAATAACACACGGGGACCACCAAAGTAGTGCACTCACAAGATCTCCTGGTGACGATTTCCATCTTCCTTCAAACCACTCTGTGTTACGAACTAGACTGCAGAAAACCAGAAATATGTTTTATAATAAACCTGATCAGATAATCTGCGATGTATGTGGCAAACGCTTCAAGTTTCCATGTGATTTGAAACGCCATTCTGTGATGCACACTGGAGAACGGGTCTACAAGTGTGAAGAGTGTCAGAAAAGGTTCAAATTGTTGAGCCATCTCAAAATGCACATATATCGCTTTCACGCCAGAGAGCGGCCATTTCAATGTGATAGCTGTGGCAAGAGGTATGCTAGTGTGACAGACTTGAGAAGCCACGCACTGATCCACAGTTCTGAACGGCCGCACGTGTGTTCCATTTGCAACAAAGGCTTCGTTTCTGCAAAGGACCTGAGGAAACATGTGCAGATTCACACTGGGGAGAGGGAATTTGAATGTGACGTGTGCAAGAGGAAGTTTCTGCGCCGAGGGCATCTAGAGAAGCACATTGCGGTTGTGCATGTTCACAAGAGCCGGCATGACTGTCGCTCCCGCAGCAGAAAACTTAAGTTCCTGGACCAGAAAATTAGAAAGAAATGATTTCAGAAAGGTAGACCTGTGATTCTCTTACCATATTCATCACAACTGAACAGTTGTGCATGGCATAGTCAGATGTTTCACAGAGAAATTCCTCTGATATGACATTTGAGGTTCTGTCACCCATCAGTGTGAAGATTACTGTCTTGTGAGGTGGGGTGCTTCATAGTCTGGCAGGAAGGTACCAGTGTTTCATAGGAACCTACTGCCTCCAGGATTACCATGTAGATGGAAGCAGCAGGTGCTTCAAAATGTTGATACCTTTCTATCAGACATGGAGTGGCACATCCAGAAGAGTGTAATCTTCATTTCATGAAATAGTTGTACACTCAACTCTGGATTATCCAGGATAATGGTGTGGATGGAAATCATGATTAATCGAAAACCCGGTTAAGACAAATTTTATTAAAAGTAGTACTATAATACTGTACTTTCATAATACTATAGGCTTACCTGTATTTAAATTTATTCAACCTCGTTTTTATGTCATCTCATGGCCTGTGTAATACTTTTTTTACATTACACAGAAGTATGAATTACTTGTTTCAATCACAGTGTTCAACAACATCCAACACTTTTTACGAATATTCGCACTTAACACATAAAAAAATTTAATATTGTCGTTTGCTTTTTCGCGGCATTTTCCGTTTTACAGATATCTGTACGAAGCCTACATAATATTAGCTTGTCACTTAATAAACTCTTCTCTTCACTCTCAAGATAGTCTAGTAAGGATTCCAAATGATTAAGAGCAGCACCATGTGATATTTTCTTACTAGCAGCAGCGTCCACCTCTTCCTCATTCTCACTTTCTTCCTGCTCTTCTGGCTGCACCCCCACTGCTTAACATTTTGAAGCCCAGTTCACACAAATTTCTGTTCAATGCTAATCACAACACGCTTCCTTTTACACCCTGACATTTTGCTAACGCACTTGAAGATCGATACAAAGAGACTAACTCGGGCAGTCTATCTGTCCTTGAAACTTTCCACAAATCCTTGCATTCTTTCACCCCTACCCTGCAACTGCGAAAACAGTGTTACAACTCACCATGTGAAACAAAAGTGAGTGAATATTAAACAACATGTAAGCCTCAAAAAAGCCCCGGTTAAGCCGCAAACCAGTTTATCCGCTCCTGGATAATCGAGAGTTGAGTGTATTTTGTATGTTAGTCTCCTGTTGAAGATCTGTTACATAGGATAGGGGTTCCAATGAGGTGCAGAAAATGTGCTGTATTTTCAATTTTGATTTTTTATGTGTGTACTTTGAAATTTCCTTTCCTTTGTACTCATGTACAGTCTAATGCATTATTACTGTGTTTTCACAGCAGTTTCCAAGGCAAAAAGGACTCAGCTGATAAACAGTATTTGGGAATTATTGAGGCAGTGTGTCTGTGAGTAAACTTACAGAAGAAAAAAATGTTAAAGATGAAGTTATAGTATTATTATATAGTATTGTCCCTGTGTTTAATTAAGCACTGCACTGAGAAGATGCATGCAGGAGTTGAGATATAGGTGCATGCATTCAGCACTAATTGGAGGTGAGTGGGCAGCTTCATGCCCCAGCTGCTTTATCCCTGTGAAAGGTCCCATGTTACTGACTGGTGCTGATTGGAAGGGAGGCTGGGTGGGCCCAGAGCCAATCTGCATGCCATATAGAGAAGAGCTTTTGCTTCTGCCAGGAATCAAACCTCAGTTCATTGGCCATCCTGTCTGTAGCCTGTCACTATACTGACTTATAGTTTAAATGATATAAGTAAATTAAACTATAGTAAGGAGTTCAGTATCGTGTGGTTGGTACATGCAAATGTTAAGTTGCTTGTCACAGCTCGTAAAGCAATATCTAATGAATTTTGAGGCATTTATTATATAATTTGGTAAATATAGTTCTTGTTTAAAGTTGCAGAAATATGTTCAGATTGCATGCAGTTCTTCTCCCCCTCCCATTGTTATGATGAAGTAATATGCTTGTCCTGATTGGTGCTTTAATTGTAATGGTGAACTTGAGAAAGCTACAAGCCCAGTGTTACACAGGCCATTCCACATGAATGAATCTACCACGGATCATATCAGACCCATTGCTTAAGCACAAGATCTGAGGTTTTCGCAGTGGTGACTGGATATTACTGTCTTATGGGATATGATTTGTGCAGTCTGGTAGACTTTGCCAACATTTCAGGAGAAACGTGATGCTTCCACTTCTGTGGGAGAAGTGTAAGCCAAGTGTAAGAAACATGGTGTGGAGATAAGGGGAGAGTGAACTGTATTACAGTATTTAATTCAACTCAATGTAAAGTGTAGCAGATTTGTTCATGTTTCCAAGTGATCATATACACAGTAATATGAAATGCTTGATGCCATGTTATGGTGTGTTCGGAGTAAAAAGTTGCAGGATTGTACTTAGTGTCTCACCCTGTTTGTCAGTCTGTTCACATACAGCAATTGAAGGGCCAATGGACAGGGTTTCATGAAATCTGAGACTGGGGAAATTTAATAAAATTTGTTGACACATTCCATTTCTAGTTAAAATTCAGTGACAATAATGGACACTTTACGTCCTACGTGCATCTTTATGGGTATCTTGAGCATAATTTATAAAGTATTTAGTGCAGTGATTATTAGCTTGGACACAAGCTGTACAGAGGAATGAAGCGCACATTTTATGCCTAGTACGCTTTTACCATAAGTCTTATAGTTTTCCAGGAAATTAAACAAATGTGAGTAAACGTGACAGAATTGTTGCTCTAGGCATATTTCCAGACTTGTATTATGTTATGCACTGTATTTTCCTTACTGCATTTAGTTGAGTATTGAGAATATTGTAGTGCTGAAGAAACCTTGTAACTATCTTCTGATGCAGGGTATTCCTTGAAAAGTTAATGGTTATTCTGACAATCAAGAAATTCCATGCTTTTATGGAACTATCAAATTTATCACCATTCTCAAAAGTCTGCGATTTGTCCCTGTCTGTTGCCACTGAATTTAATCCATACCCTCTCATACTACAATCTTTCCACTTTTTCAAGTCCAAATGTTCTCAGCACTTTGTTTTCAACCATCCTTGATCTTTCTCCCAGGGTGGGAGATGAGTTTTCACACCAGTATACAGCAGCAAGTAAAATAAGGTGAGATTTTAGTTTCACATGATTATGACTGTGAAGATTACTGTCATCTGGAATGTGACACCACAGAGGCCAGTAGATCATTACTGATGTTTTGGAGGTATGTGGTGTTCCCATCTTCAAGGTAGAAGAAGTGTGAAGACTGACCCTTCTACCCTGGAGATGGAGGCAACACATTCTGTCTCAGATGTTTGTAACAATGTACCAGATTCATGGTGTCATATGAATACATTTTAAATAGGCTAAATACAATTTTCTATATATTCCAGATTTAATGAGAAAGTTGTATATTTCTTGCCTAACTGAATCCCAGGCTTTCATAAAATGTATATAAATTATTTATGTACTATCCAATTGCAGTCTTTTTTGTCTGCTATGTAATGAATGCTAAAACAAAGTACATGCCGGTAACCAAGAAAGACTGTGCTAATGGACCTACATATATTGAAATTGGCTCATATAAATTTGAGGTTGTATGTAGTTTCACTTTCCTTGGATCAGAAGTTAACTGTAAAAATGATATCAGTGATGAAATAAAAAAGTGTGTACTTGCAGCAAATAAATGTCTCCATGGCCATAGGAAACACCTGAAATCCCAATTAATACCCAGGAAAACCAAAACTATGATGTATAAAGTACTTATAAGATCAGTGCTATCTTATGCCTCTGAGACCTGGCCACTGTCAAGATCGGATGAAATACTGTTAAGTATATTTGAAAGGAGGATCTTCAGATATATCTTTGGACCAGTGGAAGAAAATGGAATATGGAGGAAGAGGTATAACCATGAGCTATACAAACTATTTAATGAACCAGACATTATTGGCTTTATAAAGGTGAAAAGGCTTGAATGGGCTGGACACATAATATGTGCTAGCGAGAATAGAACCATCAAGAAATGCTTAATACTAAACCAGAAGGAAATAAGAGAGTGGGAAGACCAAGGTTAAGATGGGAAGAATGTATGTGGCAGGACATAAGAATTTTGGGTATAAAGAACTGGAGGAATGTAGCATCGAATGGAGAAGAATGGCAAGCAATCCTGATGAAGGCCAGGGCTCACAAAGGGCTGTCGTGCCAGTGATGATGATGTAATGAATGCATTATATCTATTTGACAGAAGACAACAGAATTTATTTACATTCAGTAGACCTTTTATAGGGTATGTCAAGTGTGTAGAACATGTCATAATGTGAATACAATACTTTATACAATTATACGTATAAATACATAGCTGTTACAGCCATCTGTTAATGCTGGCTTTAATACTTTTGTATCATTATTTAAGCATGATGAAAGAGGTCATTTAAATTCATAGCTGTATAGTACAGCAGTATGCAGTAACGGTGGTCTCTGTGAAGGTCATATATGCCTTGCTTATGGTGTGGATATCATGAAATTGTTTGAAACGTTTCAGTGTTATGCACAATGAAGGACAATAATGAGAACAAAAATTCGTTAGGAAGTTGAAGAATATTAAACATTTTAAATAATTCTTTGCAGGAGACTCTCTCTTTAACACCATTATTCAAATTGTTATTAATTTTAATGCATCTGTATATCTGAGTGATGAGACTATCCTCAGCGAAAAATTCTGAATGTAATTTGGGTATAATATATGCATTGTATTTTCCAATGTAAGCCATCCTAAGTCTGGAGACCAAGAAATTTAATTGTTAACTTCTTCAGTTTCAATATCATGGCCTCTGTATTAACACATTTTTTTGTGGTAGTAAATTTTATAAACTCATTAGTATGCATAAGTACATTTGTGATGTGAAAATTAACACATATGTGAGAGTGGAGCTAACCTTGTACGTAATTTGGACAAATTTTTTATGTGGTAGGAACGTGTCAGTTTCGTCGATATTTACGACAGAACATTTATAACCCTATATATAGATAAGTTCAACAATATGTAAGATTTGAGGCTTTCACGGCGGTGACTATGAAGAAAGCAGTCTTCTGGGATTTGGCACCGTGTATATGTGGTGTTAACCGACGTTTCGGAGAAACGTATCGCCTCTTCGCTTGCAGATTTCTTATATTTTTTCTTCTACCCTGAAGATGGAGGTGATACGTTCCTCCGAAACGTCGGGTAACACCACATATACACGGTGCCAAATCCCAGAAGACTGCTTTCTTCAAGTGCAACAATAGTTCATAGTGCGATCCTTTTATACTTTCTCGTATATGAGTAGGCAAAAGTACTGTGATGGTGAAAAAGATTTGATCTTGGGATTATGACCAATTTAACCCCTCACCGCGAATCCGAAAGACGAAGTTTTGGGAATGCCGTCTTTATATATACATGAGAAAGCTGCCATGTACAGTTGATTTGCACCGAAATTTCTGCAGAAGTTGCAAGTACGTGGTAATGAACCTATGAAACCGAATTCTCGTGTTATCTCTCAGTACATTTTAAACGTGCAAAAAATGATCACAAAAATGTATAGGGCATTGCGTTGAGTGGGTACATTCGAGGAACCCCAGAATATACGCAGAAGACTGTGTAGGACTGGAACTTTTTAAAATATCTTTATTGTAATTTCGGTCAAGCTGAGTTATATTATTTTTAATCCCGTTTGTTATTAACTTTGCAAATCTGTCATTAATAGTGGGGAAATTTTGGAGGGGTGAGAAATTTTAATAGCAAGAAGAATTTTGACGGCAGCAGAGCCACCAAGCGGTTGACCTACGTATAACGGGTGCTCGTATAAGGACTTTATTTTGTTGTAAAGCTTGAATGTGTGGGTGTGCCTGTAGTAATTAGTTTGAAGTGGTCTTTGCTCGTGAAATTTAACTGTCGTTGTGCGCAATATGATTTTATTTTATTTGTTATGGTGAAAGTAAGGGTTTAGCACCCACTTAGTAGCCCTGGTCCAAAATAATATTTGTTTATAACCTAGAAAGTTATGTGGGATGTTGTAGTGTCTAAAGTTGACGTTCTGAATTAGGTGCTGGTACTAAGGACATTTGCCTCTTGAAGATGCCTGAACATTGTAAGTACTGGTTTGGAAGCCCACTGTACAGGGATGCCTAACCAGGCACTGGAGTGGACATGGCCACCTGAGGCTGGCTCAGCAGCTTCAGCTAATCCACGTCTTCGTGGTGACAAGACATGGAATTGAAAGTCTGGGTTGAAGGAATTCAGAGGATTGTTTGTGGAGTTACCGAAAATACAACGTGTCAGGTATATGCACAAAAATGTCTTTGGCATACTTGAAAAAATTTGGGTAGAAAATTTTGTTGTGAACATTTGATATGTCTGTGCAGTACAGTGACCAGTTGTGGTAGAGAATTTAGAAATATTATTTGTGTTTGAGGTACTAATGGCGAGTAAAACTAGAATTCTTTGTCAAGTATAGGGGTTAGATAGGTTAGAACGATTTGGAAGTAATGTTAATGGTGTTATTATATACTTAGTGTAGTATAAGCCAGTACTTTTACATCAAACACAATCTTAATTTATTAATACAATTTGCTATCTATTGGGCTGCATATTTCAGTGTTGAAGTCCCATCTTTGCGACCAGTAGTATTAATTTTGGGCATGAACAGCATAAAACGTTTTTCAGTATTGTATTTCTTGTGTGTCAGTTTCATACATGAAATATGAAAGTACCTAAAGGATCCATATTGGTAATAGCAACGGTCTTTATTTTATATATGTGAAGATTACAGATGTGACAGATGTTGAAACAAGACTTTATACATTAAAACGTTTTGTTACCTGTTGTGCTAGGTGTTTAGGGCAGAGAAACGGTGTTTCACTCTTTAAGATGTAGTGGTGTGCTGTATGTAGTGTAACAGATGACTGCCACTTATAGAGAAGTATTCATGAGTACACCTAATAACCATAGATAGGGTCACCATACAGATAAGTTTTCCTCGTTATTGCATGCATCCTTATTAAAACAGTCACTGCCAGTCCTGCCACCTGATGGGTTGAAGTTACCTTCCACCAGCGCTGATCGTGTTATGTAGCCACTGTGCATATGTAAATGCCATTTTATTCTGCAGATGTCACTCAGATGCGCAAGTGTAAGTGTAGGTAGTCAAATCTTGAAAGACTGGGAAAACGTGTGGTTGTTGATTATTGTCCACTTGTTCTGCCCCACTTCACTGAGCAGGTTTACTCAGACTCGCGTTTGATATGTGCTTTGTTCAAATCTTGGCTGGGAGAAACCAGCCATTGTGCCTGAGGATTCTTATGCCATTTCCAAGTGCCCCAGTGTTGCAGATGCTGGGGTAGTGCATCCAGTTAGACCCTAGCCACTTCCTTCCACATCCTCCTATTTGACTCTCTATAGTCTGAGATGCCAGGAGCATCATTAAGTAAATCATAAATGAGAAACATTTCCATTTCAAATGTAGTAAGAATCCACTTTCTATGGAGAAATGCCTGGACTGGCAAGTAAGATCCCAATATGGCCGAGTGGCTGTAACTTTAAAATGGCCACATGATCAGTATGGTGTCACTTCCCAGTTTCCTGGGAATGTAAGTGAACAGTGAAAACAGCACAGCAGACACGAGCAAACCCTGGACGATATAAAGAACCTCCACATCAAGATAGCCAGGTGGCACATTATCTGCCCCATATAAGAGAGACGATGGGAGGACGAACACGAGCCTGCATGGTTTACGAATTTTAATTATTGACAATCTAAAAAACTTTTAATTAGCATCAAGGAATTTTATACAATTTTTTAAAACTTACATTCCCAGGAAACTGCTGTGTTTGTGACATGTTCTATTCTGTGTACTATGTATTGTAGCATATAAGTGTACGTACTTTACGTGTAAACAAATTATGTGATGGTGGTTTCCTATTTGTAGTGATGTTTGCCCTCTGAAGATGATCCATAGAGACCGAAACATGTAAGGGTGTTAAGTTTTTATGTAGTAAAAAACTTACAGGTCACATTGGGCGGAGTGATTTATAATTTGAAATAGATGTAGCTTGTAATACCTATAAGCTGTAATTATGATTAGTGTGTGTTTTTGTGGGCTGTTTTCGCAGTAGCAAGAGTGTATACCATTGAAGGGTAGGGTGATAGATGAAATGAATTGGAAAGGATTTGAAAGGAAGTGATCAGAGCCTAAATGAGGTACTTACTATCCTGGAATTTGCTTGGAAGGACGAAGATGTCCCATCTAAGATTTAAACCAACCGTTTCCTGAATGCTAATCAGATTGGTCATGGTTATGATAATGATGAAACCTTTGTTTCAGGATGTTGTGTATGCATTGGCTCATGCAACAGGCAAGACGGGACGGTTCACGCTCATTGAGCGCTGGCGTAACAACGAACGGCTTCTTGCTCCTCAGGAGTGCCCTCTCAAGGTAAGTTGCTTTGTTTTTGATATGCATGCATAGATAGTGAACTACACAGTCTTCCTGGGTGATCATACATGGTAGATCTGAGTTAGAAGCCAACATTTTACATACCTGCTGACTGTAAATTGCTGCTACTTGTAGCTCAGCCAGCCAGTGCAGTGTCTCTTCCTTATTGGTCTCCATGGTGACAGGAGGTCAGGGTCTAATACCTTGTTTCTTAACCTTGAGGAACTGAGCAGATTTTCATTAATGGTAACACTTGTGACCTTTATTCAGATGGTGCCTGGTTCAAATCTCAACCAGGGTGCTGGTTATTGTAACCAAGGTTTTGTGTCAGCTCTCCTTGGTCGCTCCAGGTTAGTTAGACAACCATCATTCCCTTCCCATTCATTGTTCCCTCTTCATCCTATGATCCAATGCTCACTGGTCTTGTGGTCATTTTCCTTGCAACCTGATTCTGTAGCTGAGTCATTTTCTTAAGATACTGAGTCCATTTGGTATGTTGGCCACTATTTGACTTATTGTACCAACCCTGGATGATAGATGATAATGAGTGCGGAGCAGACAGCGGAAACCAAAGTACTTGGAGAAAACCTGACCCAGTGCCACTTTGCCCACCAGAAGTCCTACATGACATGACTTGGGCTTGGACCCGGGCTGCCATGGTGGGAAGCCAGTGACTAATTGCCTAAGCTATGGCATGGCCATTTCATAAAACTACACACTTCAGCCCTGAAGATGGAGTCAGCATGTTCCTCCAGAACATCAGTATCTGCCTACAAGACTACATGGCATCAGAACCCTGAACAGAATACAAACTTTGCCTTTATTGCTGGAGTGTCTTTGTTTTCCAGATCCTCACCAAGTGGGGCGAGTACTCCAATGACGTGCAGTTTATCTTGCAATGGTCTGCATTCGATGGGACGAAGCAGCAGCTCGGGGGTCAGCAGCTCCCAATGAGGCTAAAGATTGCTGACCCATTGCATGGTTTTCCTCACCCCTCACCCCCTGCACCGCCACATGATTCCATGTCGCCACCAGATCGAAACAAGGACATACGCAAGTCCCTCACATTTAGTGGTGGGCATCATGTCAGTCGTACAGGAGAGAACGTGGGTGTGGTGAAGGCTCGACCACGGCTAGAGGTATGTTTTGGGCTGGAGCCTTTCCTGTAGATGACTTCAGTATGTCAAGTGACATGTTTCTTGCACTGGCGGAGACACCTGTAATGTCTCAGTCCTTTGTCTACCCCTCACTGGCTAATTCAGACCTTGTTTGCACAGGCAGAGTGTATAGTGTAGCAGCAGTGGATGGGAAAGAGGAGAAATGATTACCCTGCCTGACAGTAAGCACATTGCATCTCCATCATGAACCAATTAATGCTGTTGTGGGTCAAAGTCACTGTTTAGAATGAGAATCGTATGAAGAAACATGTGGAAGAAAAATGCAGAATTCTGTTTTCTGGGATATGATGTGTAGTCCATTGGAAGTTAGCTGACATTTCAGAGGAACATGCTGCCTCCATCTTCAGGGTTGAAGAATGAGCCAAGCTCTGCTTGCCACCTGCTGTCGCACTGGTTTCTGGCTCTGCTTGCCACCTGCTGTCACACTGGTTTCTGGCTCTGCTTGCCATCTGCTGTCACACTGGTTTCTAGCTCTGCTTATGGTTTGTTCCTGAATATGGAGGCAGCATCTTCCTGTGAAACATCTGTTGACTTTCAGCGAATTACACAGTATAATATCCAAGAAAATAGAACTCTTCATAACCACTGCTGTGAGAACCACAAATCATACAAGAAAAATTCAGTTAATTTAATGTTAAAGCAGGTGTTAGATAAAATTATTGCTGCTCTCTAAATGCTTCAACATGTTTTCTCCTCTCCTTTCCTCCTCCCCCATTCCTCAACCCTCTCTGCTGTTTTCCTCTCCCTTAGTTCCTCTTACAAATTAATTCTTTCCAGTTTCTTCTACATTCCATAAATTCTGGTATTTGTGGAATTTGTAGTTCTGATCTCTGTCACAATCTGAAGGTCTGTCTGATATCACTCATCTCTTAAGGAATGAAAGTTATTTGTTCTCAGTTTTTTCCATGCATTTAGGTACGATCTGAGGAGCAAGCTGTGGATGAACCCCTGAAGCCTTCTCGATGCCAGCTGTCAGATGAAGAGGTAACACCCCAAGGCTCACCTAGTCATCATGGCGGTACTGACAGCACCGTGTCTCCATATGTGTACTGGGGTAAACGGGAGGCTCCTCCGTACCGGGATCCACCAGGCCCAGCATCTCCTCTGCAGCGCACATTGCCACCCTACAGGGACCCACCTCCTCCAGTCAGCAGTCCAGCCCGCAGCACGCCCCCTCGCACCCCAGGCCCTTCGCCCTCACAAGACTGTAGACCTGATATTATGCCATTGCCTCTAAGTTCTTGTGGCAAGTTGAAGACTAAACGAAACTTGCTTAAGGTATGCCCCACTTGGATTATGGTGTCTCGACATGAGTGTAAGAAATCAAAATTGCAATCACAAAGCAATAAACATCCCTTATAGTGTTTGAGAACAGGGAGCTGACGAGAATATTTGGAGCTAAGACAGAGTGACAGATGGATGGAGAATATTGCATAATGAGGAGCTTCATAGTTTGTGCTCTTCACCAAATGTTCATCATCATTCACCATCAACATCATCAACATCCTTTCTAGTATTCACCATATCGAAACCTGCTGCAGATGTTACAAAACAGAATCATTCCATTGTTTCAGAGGTCTTCCCAAACTGCTTTTCATTTTTACTTTATATGTTGAAGTCTTTTCCTCATTCATGGTAATTTATGTGCATCAGGCAGGTCAGCTCAAAACTTACCACTGTTGTGTTGTAATCAGGATTTCCAACAGAACGAAGGGGATTCCAGCCAGGAGGCAGTACTGTATAATGCTCAATACCGAGACCTGGTTCGTCTTGTCAACTACCAGAGGGAGAAGCTGAGCACACAGCAGGCTGAGCTCACAAAGGTATGATAATGACTCGCCTTGCTTGTGCAGGGCGAAGTCCAGACACATTAATTCTGCTTGAGTGAACTCTGCAACCAGTTTGTTTTTGGTCTCACTATTTTTCTGTTTCTTCTCATTGTTCAGAAAACAAGATTTTTTAATCTGTTTTTGTTTTGGTTTGGAGGGTTATTTTATGATGCCATCAGCAGCAAGGCTGTGTGGCATTGCATGGCAGGACAATGGGTGACTTGATAGCTCAGAGCAAGATGGTTCAGCCACATACTGCATGACATCAAGAAGAAAAGATAGGTGGAAGAAAGAAAAGTTTGAGAAGTTTTTATTCATTGATCTTTATGAAATGGAAATGGTGCTAGAAGAAATCATATAGCTTCATAAGAAATCTCACATAGTTTAAATGCGAGATGGTTCTGTCACTGAATTTGAAATGACTATCATGCGTCATTGGATTGGATATTTCTCTGTAAAAGCCATAACTTTTTTTTTCTTTTTTTACTAATAATTTCATAAAAGTGATATGAACTTGTGTAAATTATGATTCTTTCAAATGCGCCATGCCAGTAGTGAGTGCTCTCGATCTGTTGTAGTTTGATGCGGAAATTGTATTCTGGGAGGGGAAAGCTCGTGAGCAGCAGCATCAGATGGAGTTCCTGTCACAGGAGGCTGCCCGAGTTGAGGCAGCAGTCCGGCTCAGTGAGGAGCAGGTGTGTCTGTCAGTTCAGCTTTCGCCACAATCATCATCTGAGAGGGAATGCTGTCTCTTCATACACAATTGTCAGCATCTTCATAAATCACCATATGGGGTGGAAAGATAGTCTAGAGATATTTTGGTGGTGAATATGAAGGTTGTGGTGGTTAAGGACATGATGTCATACAGTTTGGTACATATATACCGACAATCTAGAGGATCCTCCATCTTCAGAGTAGAAAAATGCAGATGTCATGCCTTCGTGTCTCAGAATATCATAACCTTAACTTTCTCTAAAGGTCTTGTTCGTTGTGTGAAAGTGTTCAGTGCTGTCATTGTCTGAGATATATTTGATATGTGCTGGCTCTCCTCCTGTATTGAAGTGACTGGTTGTCAGTATATAGACATGGTTCCTGAAATTTCAGTGCAGATTCTACTAGTGAATAGCTGTTATAGCAACAGATTGTGATTATTTTATTGTAAGACGAGTTATGATGGTTGGGATTGAAAATGGAAGTAAAATATGAAAGTTTATATTTCTGCTTGCAGCTGAGGTTACTTAATGGGGTCGAGGAGGAGAGTGAGATAGTGCGGCAGCAAGAAAAGACTCTCAAGTCAGAGCAGACGCTGTTACGCTCCAAGCTTGCCAACTGCGAGACAGAACTTCTTCAGTGCAAAAATAAGATTCAGTAAGTTTCAGTTTGTATACAAGAGGGCACTGCTTTCATTCCCTGCTTTGAAACCAGTTGTCCTGCATTAGGTCTTTGTTCATGATTTTCCTCAGTTTCTCCACTCAGATTCTGACTTGAAATAGGCAACAGGCCTGTTCCTCAGTGTTTACATGCTGCTTGCTTACTGGCCTTGGTTTGTGAGTGAGTACAGGTCAGCCAGCTTGTTACTGCTCTTGGACAAAAGGAGAATTACTCTGATGAATGCTGTGAACAGGGTGTCTGACTACTGGTTTTTGTTCTTCACTTCCTGTCCTTGTTTCCAAAGATGTGTCCACAGGACAGCAGTGTTCCATCAGCCAAGGGCAATCCTTACTTGGCCATTTAAAAGAACTGAACTACAGAAAATTATGACACATGATCCAGAGAAATCGCCAGAGGTAGCAAAATATGCTGTACACTGCAGTGTGGTCTTGCTTTAGACAAATTTGAAATAGTGCAGTATAAAAAAATATTACCAAAGTCTCACTTCTTGTGCAGAGTTTGAAGTAATGGCGAATCCCCCAAAATTACTTTAATTTGTATGAGAAAATTTGTTGTCTTGATTTATGCAAGGTCTTCAGAAAAGCATGAAATGTGCAGCCCTGCAGATTGTTACCAACATGTCAGAGTAACCTGCTGCTGCCGCCATCTTCAGGGCAGGAGAATGAGCTGAGCATGAAGAGAAACAGCAGATGTAGGGAAAGGAGGACACGGATTGGGTCCCAGAGTGAACAAATAGAAGGGGAACATTGTACATAACCTTGGCCCCGTGAAGTGTTATTTTCTGCCCTGAAGACTGAGGCATCAGGTTCCTCTGGAATCTTTGTGACAGTCTGACATGCTGCATGCCGTAACATCCAAAAACACAGTAATCTCCATAATCATCGCCGTGAGAACTGCACATAGTCTGACAGGTTGGCAATCCTGCATCAGGCTGGTGCTGGAGGAGTTGCAAATGGAGCAGCGGTCACAGGTGCGGGAATCAGAGGACCGTCAATCTCTAGAGCGGTCTCTTATGGGCGAGGTGGAGCGACTGCAACGGGAGCTGGTGCAGGCGACGCAGAGTGCGGAGATGTCCACGCAGTGCAGCGATAGCCTCAAAAGGGAGGTAAGTGCAGTAGACAGCTTGTATCTCACATGTACCACAATTGGTCTGAAGATGTAGGCATTGTGTTCCTGTGAAACGCAGGCAAACACTGCACAGGTTCACGTCACCCAGAGGACCAGAGTCAAAATTGTCATATGCACTACAATCTCAACTCTCCTCTATTATCATGTTCATTTGTTGCTATCTTTAGCTAGACGAATCCAGTCCATATGATCCTATCGAATTCCTTTAAGATACATTTTAATATTACCCTTCCATCTATGCCCATATCTTCCTAGTGGTCTATGTCCTTCATGTTCTTTTATCAAAAACTCTGTATGCATTTCTCTTCTCTCTCATTTGTGCTATGTCCCCTTGAACTCCAGACATTGCATGTTTCAAATTTAATTTCTTTTCTGTTAGTTATGTTTTCCAGTGAATCTGTCCAAGTCCAAGGACCTGCGTAACATTTTGTAACATGATGACTTCTTTATGTTGTTGAGCTGTTATCCTCCCACCCCCGTTCAACTCCAGGCTGTAGAACGACCCCTTTTTGGATATTGGAGTGCTTATTCAGTATATTTGCAGCTACCTTCCTTATCATAAGGCCCTTCCTCCACCCGCAACTTGAGGATGTGCCACACCATGGTAACACAGGACCCACATAACATCTCGTTAGATGCTGTGTAACCTAAGTGTCATTAAGTAAATGAGGGCACACCTGATATCAGCATGACTTCGCTCTGCAGGTGCAGTCACTGGAGGCAGCCATTGCAGACAAGAAGCGGCAGGTGGAGCGTCTGGTGACAGAGATGAAGGAGGCCAATCTGGAGAGCCTGGCGATTGCACCAGCCGATGAGGTGAAGCACCTGCTGGAAGGTGAGAATTGCTTGTGCATCATGGTGCAGGGTACTGTGCTCATGCTCACAAGTTGGTAACCACGCTGTTTGTTTTGTGCCCTATGCTGCATGCAGGATCCATGTTCTGCCTAGGTAAGGTGCCCTGTTTTGGGTATATCCTCGTTGTGAGTGTTGCAGCCTGTATCATGGTGTAGAAGTTTTTGCCATGATACAGAAACAGTACCTTTCATCTTGTCCCATGCTACTGGTCCATTTCTTTCAGATATTCCACATGTTACCAGTTTGTTCTATGGCTCTTTGAAGTTTTACCCTGAAGACAGCCAGCATGTTCCTTTGAAATGTCAGTAAACATCTACCAGATTATGGTGTCATATCCCAGAAGACAGTCATTTTCTTAGGCACTGTTATGAGAAGCAGAAGTGTTGCATGATGCTGTGTAGTCATCAGACATATACCAGCCATTTGGAGGACTGTAGTGGCTCCATGTTCACACAGAGCCTGTGTTCTTCAGAAACAGTGGTACCTCTATAACAGAATACATGGCATCATATCTCAGAAGACCACAATTAACTAGTTTTTGTATGCATTCATAATTTATGTACTGACAATCTTCTGTTGCAGGTCCCCACAAGCCAGGTAGCACTCGCAGGATGATAGGATCACCGAGGCAACTGGAGAATGCTGTTCCAACCAGCAAGAACCCACATGGTGTTTGGGTCTGACACACCAAAGTATAGAGAGCAGTGTGTAGAAATGATTCCATAGCTACATAAATCACGGCAGTGGTTCTCAAAGCTGTGAGATGCTACTACCTCACTGCCCAGCACTTGCTCCCCAGACAGCAGGCAGGTTGAGGCGCTTGTGGTCTGCAAGGACTGCAGTCATACGGTGCAGGTGAATGTGTTGTGTCTTTTCCAAAGAAGAAAATGGGATATTGTGTGGGACACTGTTTAGCCGAACGAGTATTCATACATCAGTCTCATCTTTTCCTTGGCTGGGTTCAGCACCTCAGATGGTTTGCCCAGCAAACAAGTCTTTTGCAGGTGAAACAGTGATTAGCAGGGGAAAACTCAGAAGAGACTGAGAAAAACCTGCTGTGAAGCTCAAGTGAAGTCACACAAAGGATTGAACCCAAGCTGCCATATCTTGTAATGTATAATATGCAAATACTTTTCCATTTAACTCATTCCTGCCTCTTAGAAGGCATCTGACATAATTTGCCTGTACAGATTCACTGTCAGAGGCATTGCGCCTGCAGATTTCCTGCTTTCATTAGACCAGACGGGACAGCAGTGCTCCCCACACCCCAATGGCTCTCTCAGTAGCACGTACCCCCCTGATGACACAGCAGCTACTCTGCCCACATCTATAGTGTGTAGCCACCCTGGAACTTTGTTGGCATCCAAATTTAACCACCGTGAAAGCCTAAACTCAGTAAATTTAACAAATTGCCACCACACAATGTTCACAAAGTTAATGCTATATCTTTGCTCTGTACATTCTTTGATATCTCTTCCAGTAGTTTGTGTATAGGAACAACAGATGGCAGGAGTTTTGTATTTTCCCAGCCCAGAATGTCTTTACATTTTCTTGCAAATTAATATGTGGCTGGCAGCAGTGAGGCTGGAAAGGGTGAAAATGGTGGTCCATTTAGTGTTCATGTAACCCTTGTTGTGCTGACCTCAGTCTCCAGAATTGCTCTTTGCTTTGTCCTTAAGCTGGGCATGGACGCTACCATTCTTAATGCACCCTGGGCTTGACAACTTTTTGCCATGGCATTACTGATTAAGCAGTACGCTTGTGGCTGTCTGTCCTGTCAAGTACTTCAGATAGTATGTAGTTATATCCCCTTGCCTCTAGGTGGCATGCAAGGTCTTAAAAATTCTCCTGCCCCCTTCTCCAAATTCCCGATGTTCATGGCAGAATGGTTCACTCACAGGACTGAGTTGTACCTGTAGGATTTTAGGTTCTCACAGCGGTCATTGTGGAGATTTCTGTGTTCTGGGATATAATGCTGTGCAGTTTGTTGAAAGTCGGGTAGCGTTCTGGAGGAACATATCACCTCTGTCTTCAACCAAGAAAGCGGGATGAAGCAGGTAGCAAACTGTGAAGATGGAGGCAGCATATTCCTGTGAAACACTAGTTGACTTGCAATGGACTACACACCATTATGTCCCAGAACAGAGAACTCTTGAATTGTATGTAATTACTTGGCATTACATAGAATTTTTTTTACCTGGTGTTGTTTATTATATGTACCTATCTGGTCTGGTTGCTAGGAAGCTGTGACTGTTATTGTAGTGAAAAACTTATCTATATTCACCATTGTATCGTCGCTTGGCAGCCATTTAATGCATCGAGTGATCACTGTGCAGCACTGTAGTGATGATAGATAATAGAATTTTGACCAGTGGTAATATATACACATCATGGTAAATGATACATTTCTCTGAGTACATTTTTGTAATGAAACCCAGGCAAAGAACAGGCAGTTTGGCGACAGGTGTGTGCTGAAAAGGCCCTGTATCATTTCCTGTATTATATGCTGTACATTGACAGCTAAATGTGCTAACCCTTGGGAACCACTGGTATATTCCTGCACTGTATGGGCAGCACCTCATGCTAATTTAGTGCAGGGGACAGCAGGATCACAGAGGAGTTATGTGAATAGAAAATCATTGACAGACTTCCAAGTATTTTGGTCATGAGAAGCAAGAGTGGCCATATTTTTTCTCTGTTTGCTGTGCACACTTTAGCACATAGATAAATATCTGTCTGACCCCTGCACACCAGATATTGCCTTCATGCCAGTGATTTATATTCAGTGTAGCTTGCATAGCAAGACCCCATGACGACAAATTCTTTTGCTGGTTGCAGTGGGCTCCAACTTGTCATGAAGTTAATTATATGTCTGAACATCAAATGTTCTGTCACCATGACAGAAAGTTGTGTGCTTGCACCCATTTTGTAGCTGATGAATTTGAAAAAGAAGAGAGCTCAGACTTCCTTGCTCTGTAAGCAGGCAGATGCACATGAGTATAGACCAGTGGTAGAATGGCAGTTGACAAGACAACCAAAGAAACTCAGAAGAACTCTGTTATAGTGCCATTTCTTCCACCATGAATTTTATGTGAAGTCGGTTGGCTTCGAAACTCTGTGACAATATCACACTCTCCCCCCTCGCATGAGTTCATGCCCCTGTGACAGGCCAGTATGATCCAGAATTCATTCACCTGTTTGAAATTCAGTCCTTGAATGTGGGTGCTTTATAGACCAAGCCAGAAGTGACATTATTTTAATTGACTTAGGCTGAATGCACTCTGCTGTCTGCCTGTAACTGATCAGACATCCAAGTAGCAAGGGTGCATTCACAGTCCATAACACTGTCAGAAGTAGTCACAGACTGGAGTCCACCGGCTCCTAGTAGGTTTTGTTCCACAGCAGAGAAGTGCATCTTCAAGTGCAAGACATGCAGAGGACATTGTTGCTAACACCACAACATAATACAGTGAATGGTAGACCATTGTTAATAGTTTTACTGAGATAAATCGTTAGGATTGGTGGACATTAGATTAGAACCAGGGTGAAAGTCATGTGGAGAATGATATGGCATTTGTAGTGTTTATTGGTATGAGTCATGATTCTTATAGGCAGAAGAGATGTGGCAAATATGGTCATTACTTGTGGACCTCCCCGTCACCATCAGTCGTCATAAGGCAGAGGCCCTTTGCTAAACATCAGGGTTGACTGGACAGAGCTACTGCTTTAACTTCAGGAGACACTGAGTTTGAATACTGACCTGGAGACTGATGATCCTGTCTTGAGATTTTTCATAGTTTTCCTCGATTTCTCCGAGTAAATTCCAGAATAATATCTCAAATTAGGCCTTGCGTGCTTCCTTCCGCATCCTTTCAAATTCATTATTCATGCCTCATCCTACCATTGAACACTGTGTGGCCTGAGTTACTGGTTAACTAACTTCATGGAGGTGAGTCCTTGAGAAGATAATAGGTGCTCAGCTACTCAGGAAATTCTTAGCATTTTGCACTGTCCCCAGTTCTGAGCAAGATGAATCAAGTCCACACCCTTCCATTCTATTTACTTGAGATCCATTTTTGGATATTATCCTCCCATCTGTTCTTTGGTGTTCCTGTTCATCTTTGTCCTTCAGATTTTCCTCCCAAAACTTTGTATGCCATTCTCTCACATAGTTCTATGGTTCTATGTGCCATGGCCATCTTATCCTTGATTTCATCATTCTAGTAACATTTAGTGAAGAGTACAAATTATGAAGCTGCTCGCTGTGCAAGAAGTATCGACACCATCAGTAAACAACTTACAACCAAACAAAACAAACTTTCTTGTTTGGCTGAGCACAATTTTACTTATAAGAGACGGTATTTATGCTGGCAAGTATGACCATGGTGAGTTGTCCACACTCAACCTGAACATGGCATTTATGTTTTCTTGGCTGTGAAGATGCAAACTGCCGACACAACTGTGCAGTCTGGTAGGTTGTTACCAACGTTCCAGGTGCTCCCACAGACATTGAAGTGACTAGTTGAAGGTGGACATATCATGACCACAGCCAGAATGCTTCGGAGGGGAGGGTGGCAGATGTAAGATTTGTGCTTAAGCCATGTAACACTGTTTTTACTGAAGACCATAAAGCATGCAGAGTAGAAGAATTTCTTAGGAATACATTTAAGTTTTATTATTAAAATTTGGTATTCTTCCTTTTCGTCTTCAGTTTCAATTTCTTTCCAAACATCCTGGGGAAAGGGGGGGCCAAATGCCCAACCCCCCCCACCCATGGTATCACATGCCTCCAGACATTGGTATCTATATACAAGATTGCACGCTGTCATAGCTCAGAAGACAATGGTGCAAATGCTGGGTATGTTAGTGCCATGATGTTTGCTGAGAAGTATTCATGTCAGCTTCCTGGATGTTATTAAAGTGAATTTGTCTCTTGCTCTGGTTTATTATACTGTATACATCAAGCTGGTGATGTGGAGCAGTGTGGCAGTATGTCTATAGTGAGCAGGTTTGACCTATCAGAATGTTAGCAAGATACTCTTCACTTTATAAGTTGGCTACCCTGGTGACAGTTTGATGGTTTTTCTCACAATGTACAGACACCTTAAAATGGTTGTTACTGCTTCTGAATTCCCATTGGTTATGTAGTTCTTAGCATACTAGATTAGTATTCACAGGGTTGTGGGTTTGATGCTGGCCTCTGCCACTAATATATAGCAGTGTAAGACCCGTTTCTTACTGTGAACCTACTAGAGAATGCAACGATATTATGAAAGTTACTTACCAGTATGTATGGTAGCCACAGCTGTTAAAGTGATATGTGAGTACTGAAGTAGAGTTCTGGATGTAATTTGAATCCTCAGTCACAATATTTATTTTAATTATGTGAGTGAATTTGGTTTCTTAATTTGGGCGTTAGTCCCACTTCAAAGTTTCAGCAACTGGATACTGGGGAGCAACCATTTCCCGGGGGAAGTATCCATACTCCTCTGCTTACATAAATTGAAAAGTAAAAGTTGTTCCTGTGCTTAATTTAGCACCACACTGTAAAGACTTTGTGAGAGAGTGGAGGTGTAGCTCCATGCATTCTTAACCTAGGCACCAGGTGGAAGTGATTGGTCAGCCTCAGCCACTGTATCTTTGGGAAGAAACCTGCAGTGCATTTGAATTGGATCCCAGAACCTGTCTGGATGCTGATCCCTGCCTGGGATCAAGTCCAAGTCCACTCTGTAGGCTAGTCACTGTACAGACTGAATCAGGTGTCACATGCTTTGTATTTAGGAGGTTCCAGGTTCATATATCTGGCCACAGGCCCAGCATCCTGTCCGAAGTCTTCCATGTGTTTCCTCAGTCCTTCAGAGTCTCAGATCAACCTATGACTGTTTCCAGTCACATCGATTCCAATTCATCGTTCACCGATCTTATCATTCAGCAGCAGTCTGAGCTACTGACAGGATTGTTAAACAGTAAATAAGAATGTCAGTATAGTGAATATTAGATTGTATCCAGCTTCTGAAATTTGGTTGGTTCAATGTATCTAAGATGGTGGAAACTGTCCAACATAACTGTTATCACGTCTGTTGAGAGAATCATTAAATGTGTCATGGTGTACTGTGTTAAAGTGCAGAAAAGAAGAAACATCAGTTTTCACAACAGTAAATATTAAGACTGTGGTATTCAGGGACATAGTTCAGTCGCTATAGTGACAGGCTATGGGCTGGACAACTAGGGTTTGATTCTTGGCAGAGGAAAGATTTTTCTCTTCTCCACAACATCCAAACTGGCTCTGAAGCCCACCCAGTCTTCTGTCCAATGGGTACTTGGGTCTCTTTCCTCAGGGAGGTAGAGCAACCAGGGCATGAAGCTGGTCACTCACCTCCATCTAGTGCCAAAGTCAAGAATGGTGGAGCTATACCTTCACTCCCCCCATAAGTCTTCATAGCATAATGCTAATTTAGTTAAGCACAGGGACAACTTGACTTTTTTAGGGACATCATGTAGTTTGATAGATTGTTGCCAATATTCCAGAGGAACCTTGCACAGCAAGTTGGTAATTGTCTACAAGACTGTATGTTGTCATATCTTAAGTCAGGGCACTGACTCTGCATCACCATCTCTGAAGTGAATGTGTGTGTGTGTGTAATACTTGTACCCAATTTGTAATTTCATGTACCATAAACATAATGAGAACAGCCTGTGTATGTCTTTACTCTGTAACCTCTGTTCACTGTCCTGCCTGGTTCCCTAGGTTTTGCTCTGTTTTTATGTTGACAAGAAAAGGCAATCCCTGGTGTTGGTCAAAACAGCAGACTTTTTCCACACCAAATATCTGTATGTATTTTTTCTCATCCGAGGCTGATAACATGCCACTGGCTCTTCTTCGAACAGTTTGTGTAGTCAAAACATTACTTGCTGTTATGGAACTCGGAGGCTAACAACATGAAGAAAGTTAGCTATTAGATCCTGTTACATTGTGCATGATCTTCCTCAGTCATTCAGCATAAATGATGGAACAGCCCTTTTTCCAGATTCAGACACTCAGTACCCAAATGGAATAACCCAGAACAATATAGTTCGGCCAGACTAGAAGAGTGGAAGGACTTGGCAATGATCTGAAAATGAAATGTTCTGTGAAGATTATAAGTTGCAAAGTTTTGTCACTGAGCAGGTTCGCATGCCAGCAACATTTGAGACTTGTACTCAGGAGGTGGTTGGTTCCAGCCTTGTCTAGGACACCAGCCATCCTGGCTCCTTCCATGGTTTTCCTCAGTACCTCCATGAGTGCTGGGATAATACCTTGATAATGCCATGACCATTTTCTTCCAATTCCTCATTCATTCATTCATCAATAATCTGTCGAGACGACAGGTCCACAGTTCCTCCACTTGATGCGATCTAGAGCTTTCTCCTTCAAATGAAAATATTCTCTTCTGTCCCCAAGCATCCTCTTACATCTTTTTCCTCATCTTCTGGTCACCCAGTTCATCAGTCCTGGTCTAAATACTGACAGTGTCTTAAAATAACCTGGAAATAAAAGATAATCTGTGTCTATTGAGCCGTATGAAATACAAAGCTAGAAAAGGCCTGCGATGCAGTGTGCAGTCTCTCTGTTTGAACCTAAGTAGTGTCTGCCTTAGTACATTTTCATCTTATGATCTTATCTGGCTCAGAGTTAAATGCATAAGTAGCCAGATGTTTTTCCATCCTGTATGCTAATGGTGTCTGTGGGCCAGCTCCCTGAGCTCAGCTTATCTGTGTTAATGAGACACCATTGTCATGTATCTGGACAACAAAGCTACACTCAGTGCTGCTCTAGCCCATGAAATGATGAAACCCTCCAATGTTTCAGAATTAATTATAAAATGGGCTTGACCAGACAGTCTGATCAGTGAAATATGAAGAATATTTGAAAGTAAATCAAGCTGTTGACATGAATGTTCTTCCCATCATCTCAGGATCATTCTTTTGCCAGGCGAATGTTTACTTTGATGTTGCTCTTAACATTTAAGGATAAATCAACTTCTTCAGATAAGGCCCTCTGGCAATACGGTTAAAGCCTTTAAAGTGCAGTAGTTACTAGTGCCATCTGCTTTAACATTTAAGAACTCTGCATTCTGCCCACACATGGTTATTATTATTATTATTAGAGGGGGTGGGTTTCCCCATGCACCGCGACTAATAGTCTGTTGTACATCCCCCTTTGATATTCTACCAGCCTCCATACCCAGCCAGTACTGGTGCTCGCTATCAGCCCCGTTCAGCCAGCAAGGCTGGCTGTGGTACCTGATGCTTCCCCATCTACTGGAGGCACTGAAAACTACTTGGGCGGGAAACTTTTTACCTAATTTTGCTCAGAGGTCTCCTAGAGACAGGATCTTTTATGTGCCGTAAATCTACGACACAGGACCCACGGCTTAAAAGTCCCTCCCGGAGGACTTGTTCCCTGAATTTTTCCGCCCTTAAAAATTCCACGACCTCTGCCGGGTTTGAACCCGCATACCTTGAGCCCACACATGGTACTTACATATATCATATTATCACATGTATGAGGGACTATAGACAAGGTATGGATTGATAATTGGATTTGATGAACATTTACAGATCGTAACTACAAGTAACTATAGCACTAATTCACATGCTTTATCGTTCACTACAGCACTTCCTAAGTCTTCCCAGCCTGCTCTGTCTTCACCAGTTTTCTGCTAATGGTGGACATTCCCCTTCCTCTGGTTTCCCAAACTGTCCCCATGCCTCAGCTTCTGGCTCTCACAGCAACAGCAGTCCTGTGACTGACTCACCAATTCTCACTAATTGTCCTGCTTATAACATCTTGGCATGGACCACACATAAAACATTGTTCCTCTGTTGCTTAGCAGACCATGCACAAAACACCATTCCTCTGTTGCTGTTTATGGGCTTCTGCCTAGTAATGGCCACTGTACAGTCGCCTATCTCGTGATCACCTCCTAGCAACCATCTACATGCCACAATATGATTCTCAAAATAAACAAATTATTTCCATAAACAGCATTCTGATGCCAAGATAACACAGCTATACTAAGATCATATATAAAAGCTATCCATGTAACAGAATGTCGAGGCCCATGAGGTTGTGAGACGTTGAGGATCCCACATTTTCTAGACAATTGGCTGACAGATGGCTGTGAGGTCAGCCTTATGCACTAGCGTCCCTTTATACCCAGGAAGATTCCTGGTACTCATTTCTGTTAGAGGCTGGGTTGACCCTAGGGTCATAGTACGGCTGGAAGGATTAGATCAATTGAAAAATCCAATGACCTCATTGGGAATTGAACTTGTGACCTTCCAGCTTGTAGCATAGTGCCTCAACCAGTTATACTACAGTGTGCCCCAAGATCTTATGCAGTTTTTGTCAGTCCCTCCAGGTAAATGCTATGTAGTACCTTGATTAAGCTATGACTGCTTCTGTACGCATCCTTTCCAGTTCATTATTCACTAACCACCTGATTCTTCAATGATGAATGGTTACTGGCAGGCCATCCAAACAACATTAACTGGTTTCTCTTTATAGAAGAGATTTAATGTGTTCACTGTGAGGTGAGAAGTGAATTTTTAAATATTGTTTAGCTGAGTTTCAGGCTTTAGATGCAGGCTAATGGGATGAAGTGGGCAAGTGATGAGCACAGTTACTGATATGAGGGCCATATTGGCATTTCACTGTTTGTCAGACCATAACAGAGATCAGAGAATGTACTTTTCTGTTGTAGTGCATGCAAGTTTTTGCATGTCTGTAATCTTATCGTACATCTTGGCACATACAGGGGTGTTGTATTGATGAAATATGTACATATGTGTTTATTTTTTCCAGGTATAGCTGTTTTCAACAGAATGAACAGTGGATTTGGTTGATTTCACCGAGATTAGGATTGTAAGGTGTGTGAGGGTTGTTAAAAGGGCCTTAGGTACAGTACATCACCTTCCCTGTAACAATGTAAGTGCAACCACTGCCCCACCACTACTTGCCTTTTCATGTGGTCTCCACAGGCAAGGTCAGGGGCACAGCCTGTGTTTCTGTATTGGCCTCTCTAGCTTCTGTTCCCCTAGCCAAGGGAGTGGAGTTTATTTCTGGGATGCAGGTACCCCATAGGGTGACTTCTTGCTACCATCTTACCAAGTGAGAAGCTGGGTAAGATGGATTGTTACTATGCCTCTCTTTGTCTTTTAGCCTACCTTGCTTATGGAAGTAAGGTTAAACGTTTGACGTTTATAGGTTACATTCGGTTTTATGTTCAAAAAGTAGTACTGGAGAAATAAAAATATACCGCAAACAATTTTAAAAGTCTGCTGTCACAAGCAGAAAAAACGAAACAACGAAATATGAGATTTTATGTTGATGTTTTCAGCTATCAAACGAACCTAATACAATTGTGGAAAGTGTTCATTTTATGTAAATTGATAGTAGCGCAACTTCTGGGAAACCAGAAAACTAACATGTAAAAAGCCGCGCCAGAGCTCAAGCCCCTCAAGCAGTTAGTCGTTGGCTTCCCACCGCGGCGGCTCAGGTTCCATCCCGGTTCTGGTCAAGTGGGATTTGTGGTGGACAAATTGGCGCTGGGGCGGGTTTTCGGTTTCCCCTGCCATTCTTCATTCCACCACATTCTCCATCATCATAATCGCCCGGGGCAGGCTACAATAGGCCAATCAGTGGTCGCGTGCCGAGTGGACCCAGTTGGCCTCCACCCCCCCTCCCCCACTAAGCGAATTAAAAAAAAAAAAGTAAAAATTTTACATAAATACGCCTGCTAACATTAAAAATATTTACAGTACATAAAAAATTAAACAAACTTTCCTCGTTGTTTCTACAGCAAAAACTGCACAAAGTTAAATTGGCACTGTTTACTTTTGAAAAGTGATAGATTCTATGACATAATCTTAACATATTTACGCCGCCAAGCATATATATATTTTGACAGCTGAACTAGTGTCGCCAACCTTCTCTCGGAAGGTCAGGGTTGCAATATCGATATTTTATCACCGACGTTGGTGATTCTTTTTTTAATATGTCTGTGATGAATACATTTTCTAATTGCCCCCCTGTGGGATGTACGCCCCACGTTGGCAAACACTGTATATGGTAAACAAAGGTAAAGCTATGTAAGATTTGAGGCTTTCCTCCGAAACGTCGGTTAACACCACATATACACGGTGCCAAATCCCAGAAGACTGCTTTCTTCAAAGGTAAAGCTATCCCAATAAGAGACGATGAAGGCGCATAGGGTTGTTTGAAGTCAAGGTTCCCACATTTTGTAGACATTCTTCCCACAGATGGCGGTGAGGTTGTCAAACCTTACGCGCCGACCGCCCTTTACCCTTCCCTTGAATGAAGGTTCTACTCTTTGTGTCGCCAATAATTTCGAATTTTGAAACAAAAACAAGTCGCCGTTCCCGGTGTTGCCAGTTTATGCTTCTGACGCTTCTGACACCACATTATACTGACATAACCTCAAGTTCGCTTAAGTTGCTATTGAAGGCGAGAGTGCATAAGAAGTGTTTTCTTATTGGCGTATTTCACGCTCAGTAATAATTAATATTTTGTAAAAGTTCACCATGTCCAAAAGGAAAAGCACCATGTCAGTGGAATCTGATAAGGTGGTGCGTAAAATTATTACTTTGGATCGAAACTTGAAGTTATTAAACTGATAATGGTCAATGCAAGGCAAGCAGCAGCAGGACACTACTCCAGAACGTGCGACGAGTCTATAGTAGGACTAATTCTGTCCAAAATCTAATGACTACATAGAACAAGGTAAGGCTGCATCAACATATTTTAGTATACAATGCACTAGGAACAGACATTCTGTTTTAGTAGAAATAGAGTATCTATTAATAACATGGTTGGAAGATTGCAATAAAAAACGGATTCCAGTTGGTACCACCAACGTATAATTCTCGGAAATTTCGGTTGCCTGTTTTCTTGGTGTGTCCCCGCCCTAAGATGTTGCAACAAAGCATCACAGCCTCGCATTTGGCGGGCAAACTAAAGGGTGATGGGTTAGGCAAGCTTTGTTTGAAAACTGGTTTAAGAGTTATTTTTGTCCAGCAGTCGGAAACTGCTGCAAGCAAAATAATCTTACACTTAAACCCCTCTAAGTTCTGCTCTGAATGACCTGTGTGGAAACATGAAAGCCGTATTTTAACTCCGAACACTACGTTTTAGCTAGAATCAGTGCACCAGGGTATCATGTCAGCTTTCAAAGCCTATTATTTGTGAAGAACTTTTGCGCAAGCAGTGCAAGTTACGACGGGGGAGGTGTAATTCCATTGATTGAATTTTGGATTCATTTTAACTTTAAGCAAGCCGTTGAAAATATTTCTGAGTCTTGGCAAGAAACTACGGGAAACACAGTGGGTGCTGTGAGGAAATATCTTATTTAACTGCGCAGATGGCTTTTGTGGCTTCGAAAATCAAGTTTACGTTGTTGTTGCTGAAATTAGCGTCATTGGAAAGGGTCTTGGTTCTGAAGATGTAGATTCGCCCAATGTCAGAGAATGTCGATTCGCATTCACAGCCACTCATTGACGCGGACCTTAGAGATTTGGCGCAATAGAGCATCCGCTACGGGAAAGAATAAATTGCATTTGAAGGGGAGGGGTGTGTTTCAAAGGAAATTTTGATAAAGGGACTCGAGCAGATATTTCGAATTTTTAAACTGTTAAACAAAGAATTATCAATTTAGATCCGAATGTGGTAAGAAGCATGCTAGTTCGTCGAACCCTGGAAAATGAAATTAGTTGCCATCGTAAATGGTACGAACAGAGACGCTTGACATATTTTTCTAGAAAGTAGCATATCCATTTTTTCACTCGTTTTGTAGCTCTTTTCTTTAATAAATGTATTTTAGCTTATTTGCTTTTCATCATTCTTTATATTTATGTACACAGTTAAAACTTATTTCAAAGGCCAAATTAGGTTTTCCGACTATTACCCAAGACATGAATGTATTACAATTTTCCCCATTGGCTTTCAACTTCGATGTTCGCGGCTTCGAGATACAGTTCACGCGCAGTGCGCTGATTAACCGCATGTATAGAGGTGTACCTGTATTCGAATTTTTACGTTTTTAGATAGCAGACGAGAAGACAGGAGGTTCTGGAGTGCATGGATGCAAGTGAGGAGGTTGGTCTAGAAGTGAACGCAGGGAAAACTAAGTATATGCTGCTGTGACTTTACTAGAATGCAGGCAAAATCGTCATGGGCTGGGGTCACTGACCCTGCGAGTGGGGTTGCTATTCGTGACTGTGTGAATGTATAAGGTGGCCATCTGCACAATCACCTAACCACGTTATTCCCACCGTGTCGTCGCCAGAATGCATTGCAAAATCATCGCCATGGGCTGAAAGATCTACAGCTTAATGGGGTCATTGACCCTGCAGGTGGGGTTGCTGTTCGTGACGGTGTGAAAGTATAAGGTGGTCATCCGCACAATCACCCAACCACATTATTCCCACCCTGTCGTCACCAGAATGCAGGGCAAAATCATCGTCATGGGCTGATAGATCTACAGCTTAATGGGGTCATTGACCCTGCGGGTGGGGTTGCTGTTCGTGACGGTGTGAATGTATAAGGTGACCATCCGCACAATCACCCAACCACATTATTCCCACCCTGTCACCAGAATGCAGGGCAAAATCATCGTCATGGGCTGAAATATCTACAGCTTAATGAGGTCATTGACCCTGCGGGCGGGGTTTCCGTTCGGCACGGTGCGAAAGGTACGAAGGTATAATAAGGTGGCGGTCGGCGCAGTCACGCAACCACACCATTCCCACCGTTTAACAAGTGTTCCACCTCACAGAGAACTCACGCATAATCGAACCCATCACTTAATTTAATATTTGCCATCGCAACATTATATTAAACCAGTGTCATGTGTGAAACCACAGCTGTCCTCAAACTGAAAATTTACAAAATTTAATGCTCAATTATATTGTGAAAAATAGATCCATTTTAATTTGCAGTTGAATGATTATGCATTTTATTTATTAACCACCTAATGATGATCACAATTTTAGTAGTGATAAAAATACACTCATCAATCCAATCCATACCATCCCATCCTATCTCTCTAAGATCCATATTAATATTGTCCACCCACCTACACCTTGGTCTTCCCAGTGGTCTCTTTCCTTCTGGCTTTTCCACCGACATCCTATATGTATTCCTCTTCTCCCCCATTTCTGCTACATGCCTTGCTCACCTCATCCTCCTTCACTTGATCATTCAATACATTAAAATATTTGTAATTGGTTTATTAAAAAAACAACACAGGGTGCCACAAACACATAGAGGACAACATCAAAGAACCCTCTTCTCGAGAACGACAAGGGACAAACGTTTGGTCCCCTTCAAGAGAAATAATAAGAAAGACAACAGGAACCTACTTGGTTTATAAATTCCAATGAAATCTTAGCAAACCAATTACAAATATTTTAATGAATTGGAACAGCCACTGTAGTTGTAAAAAATTTAGATTTTATATCCAATTGTATATTATTAATATTGTATGTATATGTTTTAATGTTCAGAACATATATTATAATAGTAATTTCCAACTGTATTGATGTAAAGGTGTCCGTGTGATGATGGTCTCTGAAGACCGAAACATTTAAGGGCATAAATAATTGAAATAAGAAAAATCTTCACTAATCACACCGGATGGAACTGTTTAACTTTTCATGATATTGTTGGTGTGATGGACCAGAATGAAACAAATCATATTCCTGTCACTTCATCCGTCTTTGATCCAAACATTCTCCTCAACACCCTGGTCTAAAACTGCCTCAGTCTATGTTCCTCCATTAATGTCAGAGACAAAATTTCACACCCATACAGAACCACAGGCAAAATTATAGTTCTGTATATTCCAGTTTTTATGTTTTTGGACAGCATATGAGAAGATAAAAGGTTCTGGACTGAATGGTAGCAAGCATTACCTGAATTGAGTCTCCTCTTAATTTCCTCCTGAATCAGGGTTTGATTTGTTATAGTCATTCCAAAATATCTGAACTGTGCCACATTTTCAAAACATCTGTTTCCTATCATTATGTCATGGTTTTTCCCTGCATTTTGGTGACTAGACAGCAACATACACTTAGTTTTCTCTGTGTTTACTTCTAGACCAACCTCCTTGTGTGCGTCAATTAAAGTTTGTGTGTTTTTCTTTATGGTATCTATATTATCACCCAGTAGATTCACATCATCGGCATAGACCAGCAGCTGATGTGTCCCGTTTAATTTCAGTCCCATCTGATTTTCCTAGACCTTCCTAATGGCATATTCTAAAGCAAAGTTGAAAAGGAGTGGCTCTAAAGCATCTCCTTGTCTTAGACAACCATATAATGAAATGAGAACATAAATTGTTACTTCAGAAATCATCGTTTTTACAGAGATGCTGAGGAAACTCAAAATCTGAGTGCCGGATTATGTGACTAAATGTTGAAATGTGAGCAGACAAGCCAGCATGTGTCCCTGTGCCTCACAGGGATGCCAAATAATGGCCATAGTTTTCACACCCCTGTCCTAAGTTTCGCATGATATGCAGTAGGACATAGTTCAGAACAAATAAAAATTTGGCCTTGATATTATCTTATCAGTAATCTCCTTTGCAAGCAGATACCAGCTGCACACTATGTCCCGTCCTTCATTCCTCATGATATTTGCAGTCTCCTACTGATCTGTGCTGATCCGCAAGTAGACACTGGAGTCCTGCAGCTGTTGAAAGAAAAACACATGAGAAAGTTTGTTGCATTTTATGTTTCCTATTTTAGTTCATTAACCGTTTAAAACAGTGGTAATTCTTTCTACCACCTGCTTTAACATAGAAGAAAACCAACGACAATTTGCCCATGCAGTGTATTTGTGTGTTCTATACAGTTATTACATTAAACAGTGATTATTTCCATAAACATCATTAACTCCTTAACTTTCAAGCTCCACCACCCCTAACAACACCCAGGCTGATGGTGGTAAATGCACTTGCACATTGAAACCCACGCCACTTGTCAAAGTACTATCAAACAGGTAGTGGACTGTATTATGTGGAAGACCATTCTTCTCACTAAATGTTGGTGTGACACACCTGTTGACAGAAATTCTGTGCCAGTTGATTAACAGTGAGCAGATCTTTTCAGCTGGCAATTCTAAAACAACTACCCTCAAGCCACTCTAGTCAGTAGGTGGCATTTTAGGACTTTAAAGGGTTGAAGAGTTGGTGTTCAGGTGCAGTGTCTTTTCAATGAGGAATGAACAGTTTTTAAATGTTATTTAGGTAAAGTTAATGCTCCAGAGTGTTAGACAGCATGTAGTTCTCAGTTTCTTCTAATTGATTGTTTCTGGTAAATCTGATTTTCAGATTTGCTTGCTAGAGAATTTTACAATGGGTTCCGTTACACCAGAGGAGGCCGTGGCTGATGCAATGCAGCTGTACGACCAGCAAGGCTGCCTGCATGAACAGTTTGTGAGACAAGCAAAGGCCTTACCTGAGGCTATTGCTGTTGTTACTCACAATGGGATGAAGGTAAGGAACTGTGTTATTTCTTTCTTTATTCACTGAATCACGCTGTCAGCCATGGGTGCAGGCAAGCAAGCATCTGACCCCCTCCTGATTTTTTAAAACTCAAAAGGAAATAAAAGGAATTGTACCAAATATTAAAATTATTTTAAAAATAAATTTTTCTTATCCTGAATACTGTAAGGCGATCATTAGGAATAGTCTTAAATGAATTTGGCATAAGTTTGTAAACAAATTTTCTGTCTCCCCCAGGGAAAAGTGCTGGCAGCAACCATGTTGTGAGTGTCTCAGACTGTAGCATCAGATGATAGGATCATTGGTGCATGATGAATTGGGAAGGATGTGGAAGGAAGTGGCAGAGCATAATTTGTAATGTATTGTTTTTTCGATGAAGATAATGAAGACAGATAATATATCATTTGAAAATATAGTGAAGTTCAGATATTTGGGAATGACACTGACAAATAGAAATACATCCATTGAGACATTAAGATCAGATTAAATTTTGGGAATGCTTACTGTAATTGGTTCAAAAGTGTTTTCCACCTGGTGTCTTAAAATGTAAAGGTTAAAGTATACTGAGTGTGAATTTTGCCACTAGTTTTGTGGATGTGAAACTCTGTCTCTCGTATTAAAGGGCAAGTATAATTTGAGGGTGAAAGCTACTGTTTTCTGGGATGTGGTGCTGTGTAGTCTAGTCGAAGTTCACCATCGTTTCAGAGGAAGGTACTGTACTCCATCATCAGGGTGAAAGAGTTAGCTAAGCAAGCAGGAGCCATAATTCACTCACCGATGTTACAGGTCACTTACAGTGAGCTGGACCAGATGAGTGAGGAGCTCGCCATCAAGTTGCGCCATATAGGGGTGAGGAACAACATTGTGGTCGGCATATTGATGGAGCGCTGCCTGGAATATGTTGTCAGTTATATTGCCATCCTGCGAGCAGGTTAGCAACTGATGTGGCCTTTTAGTTTGGAAAACACAATAAGGTTACTTTCATCATGAGTTGCTGAATTCAACTTCATTTCAAAAACATTTCGTTCATTTCTTTTGTTCTATGAAACATGTTATACCTGTTTCAGTAATACCATTCTCTCTCAGACACCAGGATAGCTCAGTTAGTACAGTGATTAGCTATGGACTGGACTCACTTCCTATCAGGGGCAGACATTTTCTCTTCTCCACAGCATCCAGACCAGCTCTGGGGACCACCCAACCTTCTAAGCGTACTTTACCCAGCAGTAAAGTTTCTTGGTTCTGAAGCTGACCACTCCTATCTGGTGCTGAGATAAACTTCGTGTGAAGCCATATCTCCACTCCCTCATACAGTTACATGGCATGGTTCTAAGTTGAGTACAAAGACAATTTCTCCTCACCTTGGATATTCAAAGCATGAAGTCATGTGAATGTCAGTGAGTATGAAGAGTTCTGCCTCATGGAATGTGATGTCTTGTAGTCCAGTTGCAATTCTCTGATGTTTTGAAGAATTTACTGCCTCTCACTTCTGGGCATGCAGGCTTTATACTTGCTGCTTGTTTGCTTGTTCTGTTTAGGCTTAAACTCTGAAGATGGGAACAGTACATTCCTCTGCATGGCAGTACTCCTCATGAAGTATTCATATCCTGCAACGTATTCTGTTTTGCAGGTGGGGCCTATATGCCCCTTGAGGTGTCCTACCCATCACAGTTGCTAACGGTTGTTCTGGAAGACTCCCAGCCCACAGCTGTGTGTACTAAGGCCCCATTCTTGGAACGTCTGGCTGGTTCCTCCACCTTGCCAGTCCTATTGGATGCTGGATGGTTTGACAGAGTGCAGGAAGAGAACAGCCAGCTGAGTCCTCTCAAGAACACCGTCCAGGTGTCTTTGGATGACATGGCATTCACTGCCTATTCATCTGGGACCACAGGAAAGCCCAAAGGTAAGGGATGAATAGGTTGGGACAGTGGCAACATTTAGAATGTCCACTTGCTGGAATTTGTCATAGTTCTTTTCAATCTCTCTGGAAATGGATGCTACCAGCATATTCTGCAAGGGGGGACAGCCAGAGAGTTTGCTTACAAACTTATGTTTCAAGCTGTTGTTACTGATCAGCCTAGTGTGTTCAGGATAGAACAGTAATGTTTAAAAAAAATAATTTTTGGTAGTAATATTATAATGTAAGGAGCTGCGATAGCTCAGTTGGTATAGTGACTGGCTACAGGCTGGATGACCAAGGGGACAGAGTTTGAGTCCTGGTAGGATCAATTATTTTCTCTTCTCCATGCCGTTCAGACTGGCTCTGGGGTTCACCCAACCTATTCAGTGGCTAGCAGGGCTCTTCCCCCGGGGGTAAAGTAGTAGGGATGTGAAGCTGACCACTCACCTCCATCTAGTGCTGAGATCAAAATATGGATCTATACATCCACTCCCCCCTACATCTTCAAAGCATGGTGCTTAATTAGGTAAGCACATAGACTTTTTTTTTTCAGTTTCAATTCTCCCGCTTAAAATCTAGAGGGGGCACATCCCCCCACCAGTTCCCATGTTGCTATGTGAATGCCTCCTTTACATTATTTGCACATAATGCATGCAGAGAGAATGTGTACCAATGTCTGAGAAGTTTCATGGTATACCTGAAGATGGGGACAGGATGTTCCTTCGAAACTTCAGTGAGAGCCTACCAGACTGCATGGCATCACATCCCAGAAGATTGTGGTCTTCACATTCACTACTGTCACAACCTCGGATATCGTGAGAGCATTCCTGTCTCTTGCCCTCACCTTTGAAACTGAGAACCACTGCATAGATTTTGATGAAACTTGGCAATGATGTTGTGCCATTGTAAGTTACTGTATGGCAGTAACTTCTGATTTCCTAAATAGGGAATAATGACTGGGGGATGCACAGACTTGAGACATGAGGGTGACACTAGTGAATCTTCTAGCATGAAATAGCCGTAATAACTACAAGAAGTACAGTTACAATAATAATTAGAGTAGAACACTACAATTGTACATTTTGAGCCCCAAGAAATGTACATTTCTGGTTGGGAGCAGATGGTATTGTATTGTGCTCATTTCAGTTTCAGAGAGATGCTGCTGGGACGTCAGGTGCATAGAACACATGTGCACACTGTGTGCGCTTCAGTATGGACTGCAGCTTTCCAGTATTGTTTAATTACAGTCTTCTGGGGTCTGACATCTTATAGTCTGGTAGATTTTTACCGACCAACCAACCAAGAAGAACAGCAATTACTTGCCTAAGCAGTAGTTTGTGTGTTTTCTGTGAACTAGGAACTGAATTTTTAAATATTATTTTGATAAATTTCAGGCTTCAAAGGGTTAATGGCGGTTCCTTGTTCTTTATCAGGCATTCAGTGTCCGCACCGGGCTGCTGTGTTTTCGTTCTACTGGCGCCATATTGCGTACCCATATGGTGAAGACGAGCGAGAGGCATGCAATATTTTCTTTGTGTGGGAAATGCTTCGTCCATTGTTGAGAGGTGAGTTCTCCAGAAAGACCTTGTTAGCTTAACATGTAACATGTAACAGCCTTGAACAACAAAAACGTCTGCTAGAATTGTACTGCAGATTTTGTTTTATGTGGACATGCCAGTATTAGTGATTTTGCTTCTGTCATTTACTTTTCAAAACACTCCTAACTGTATTAAATGTGAGGTTCTTGCAGCAGTGAAGACCATGATTTTTCGAGTCGTAACGTCGTATAATGTGGTATGAGTCAGCCAATGTTCGGAGACTGCTTGCTGCCTGCTTCTTGTTGCTCTCTTGCCTGGCTTACTTTTCGACCATGATGAGGGTGGCATTACATTCCTCTGAAACATCAGTGGGCTCTTACATCCCAGAAAATCATCCTCTCCATCTCTGCTCTTACAAAGTTCCTCCTGTGCTTTGGGACAGATGTGAGATGTTGATGTAAGCCATTGTATCCCACTTTGTGTGCTGCTTAATATTCCTCCCTGGAGCCCTGACATGCTGTTCTCATGACAGGAGTGCCATTGTACATCATCCCAGATGACGTGATATATGATCCACCGCAGCTGGCCCGTTTCCTTGTGGAACATCGCATCACACGCATGCTCTTCACTCCATCACTACTGCAGGCTGTTCTTGATTTCAAGGGACTGCACCTCAACAAGGCTTTCCGGTTCATGAGGTTTGTATCTGTGGAGAAGTGATGGGATTTGATGCCATTTGCACGCACATATGCACGTATATGTCTGGAGAATGGGGGATTTCATAATGCTGTCAGTACCTGGATTGTGTTTTATTAAGTGTTAGGATAAGAGATGAATGATGAATAATCTTCAGAGCAGAAGAGCCACTCCTCGCTCTACTTCCATGAAGATGGAAGCAGCAGGTTCCTCTGTAACATTAGTATCCATATACACATAATTACCTATAAGACTATAGTCTTGATACACATGAGAGCCTCAGAACATGTTCATTAATGTGAGGTTGTGTTGCAGGCAGGTGTGGCTGTGTGGTGAGGTGGTAACAAGGATCTTGCGGGACCGGTTCATTCAACTGTTCCCACATGTTCAGCTCCTGAACCTGTACAGCATATCAGAGTGCCATGATGTTGCCTGCTCCGGTAAGCTCAGTGGTACTCAGTCTCTAATAGACTTAGAGTCTAACGCTGTTCAATGACACTGTCAGTAGCTGAGGTTGCATAGTGTTGAATGGTGGGACAGTTGGTGAATAATGAATTTGGAAGGATGTAGAAGGAAACATTTGTGTCCTCATTTGCATTACTATATCAGAATTTGCCTGGAGGGACTGTTGAAAACCGTGAAACACTTCAGTCAGGATAGCTAGCCTCTTGACCAAGATTTGAACTCCAGACCTCCAAAATACAATGCAAGAATGCCACCCATTCAGTCTGATATTGTCATGTGTTGGTTATTTCGAGTGTTTCATATTCAGGAGGTCCAGGGTTTGAGTCTCAGCCATAAGATCAACTATCCTTATTATTTCCATGATTTACCTCAATCGCTCCAGATATGTTCTGTGATATGACCTTAGATCAGGTCATGACCACATCCTTCCATATCCTTTCGAGTTCATTATTCATCCTATGATTTGCTGCCATACAGCCATGGCTCTTTGAAAAGTTGAATCTAAACCTTGCATTTCTGTTGTTCATTGTTACAGATCATGTTTCTCTGCAAACTAACAGCAGCCATTTTGAACACCTCCAATGAAAACAGCTTGACAGCATTTGTGTACTACCATTTGTTGTTGTTCTTGTTCTTGTTAGAGTTTTCTGCTATTGGCTTGCTGTGCATAAAGGCAAAAGCACGAAATAAATGGGGTAACATTATTCTCAGGCACCTTATGTATACAAGTTGGTTTCTGTTTGCAGATCTGTCCCTGGGAAAGTTACCTTCGGTGCCCTGCAAACTCTGTCCTGTGGGAAAGCTGCTCCCTTTTGTGCACGTCCTTGTGATGGATGACAAGCAGAATGTGGAGCCTGTCGGTGTCAGGGGAGAGGTATGTATAGAGGGGCCTTCACATTTCTGGACCATTTGCCTAATTAGATATTACACTGTCAGACGCTAGTTCCCTGATTTCAAGGCTTCATCTCTGACCCAGCACTTAGTTGCTTACAGACTAAGGAAAGCTATTTTTTAGACAGTGTTAATGTTGTTCTTTCCATTGATGGTTGTGGGTTTGATTCCTGTTAAGGTCATTGGATTTGTCAATAGACCTAATCCTTCCAGCCACACTATGGCCCTGGGGTCAACTCAGCCTGTAACAGAAATGAGTACCAGGAATCATCCTGAGGGTAAAGGGTGGCCGACATGTAAACCTGACAACCTCACCACCATCTGCAAGCCGATAGAAAATATGAAAGCCTCAACCTCTCACAACCCTATGGGCCTCCATGGCCTGTTACAGTGATAGCTTTACCTTTTTTTTTTTCTTTTGCCATTTTTATGGTTCTTCTGCCATGACTTGGTTCCCAGAACCTTGTTTGTGAAAACAGTTCTGTTCACATGAAGGTGATGTTGTCATTGAAATAAGATACACGGTGTGTCCAGGATCTGTTAGAACTCATTTTTTTTAAATTTTGCCCTGCAATACCATCTGTTGGCGAGTTGTGGCATTAAGATTCTTGAAGTTTCAGCTGTAGCTATCTATAATTTCAAATCGCTGCATCATGTGTTCTTCTGACGATCATTGGAAAATGGCAGTTGAACAGAGAGCCAACATCAAATTTTGTTTGACATTAGACAAAACAGCTGGAGAAGCATACAAAATGATGAAAAGTGTGTACAGCAGTGATTGTTTGAGTTGCTCGAACATTTTTCAATGGTATGCTATATTTCATGACGACAGGGAGGACATTGAAGACGCTCCACATACATCAAAGCCAAGAACAAGTCGCACTGAAGAAAATGTGAAAATAGTGACCGAAATCCTTGCATCAGACAGATATGTTTCTGCAAGACTCATTGAGAAGCTTTTTCGAATACCAAAAAGGACTTTGCATCAAATTTTGACCTAGGATTTGGGCAAACGGAAGGTCTGTGAACAGTTTGTACCGCACGCACTGTCAGGCAATGAAAAACATGCCAGAGTGGAACACTGCAAAGACATGTTACAGTCAGCCCAAAGTAATACAAAATTTACAAAATCGATTGTTACTGGTGACGAGACTGGTGTTATCAATATGAGCCTCTCACAAAGTGGCAGAGTAAAGCGTGGTTGAGCCCAAAGAAGCCGAAACCAAAGAAAGTGCGCATGCAAAAGAGTCGAGCAAAGACTCTGCTACCAGTTTTCTTCGATTCCAAAGGAATCATTCACAAGGAATTTCTGCCAGAAGGTCAGACAGTGAATTCTGATTATTATCTCAGAGTCCTCAATCGTTTGTGGGCAAGAATTCTTCGAATTTGACCTGAATATGGAGAGCAAGGTTCCTGGTCGCTCCTCCATGACAATGCCTCACCCCACAAATCGAAGATCCTGCTCGATTTTTTGGCCAGAAAATGGATCATAGTCCTTGATCATCCTCCATATTTGCCAGATTTGGCTCCAGCAGATTTCTGGTTGTTCCCAAAAGTTAAGTTGGCAATGAAAGGAGACCATCACGACACCATCCAGGACATCCAAAGGGAATGTACTGCAGTTTTAAATGTGATTCCCCAAAAGGAGTCTAGTGACTGTTTTCGAAAACGTTTCAATCGATTCCAGCTATGTATTGATTGAGAAGGAGACTATTTTGATTAAAAAGAGTGAAATTTTGAAAATAATTCATGTCTTGTATTTTTAATGAACACAGTCCTAACAGAACCTGGAGACACTGTGTAGATTTGATATTATTCTTCAGGCAGCTTAACTCTGTAAGACACATGATAGCTACATACACCACCTACTTTTAACCCCCCAAAAACTCTACATTTTACCCACACACTGTATTCATGTGTTCCCTGTCATTGTAACAATAATCCATGGTTACTTGCCGAAGCAGCATTACTTGTTTCTTTTGTATAATGCAGAATTGGCCTGTTCTCTGTCATATAGAAACCAAATTTTTAAATGTTATGTAAATGGATTTCAGTCTTAAATCCAGCTCAGTCAAAGTTTTCCATGGTTTTCTTCAGTCCTAGAGCAAGTGGTGAATTGGTTCCCAAATTCCACGTTGCACTACACACTTTACATACAGCCCTCTCACGCCCAGCATTCAGTTAGCATTTCGCTCTGATGTGACCCTTCCAACCATATCAGAATTTCTATCATGTGCAATAAAGCGTCTGCTTATATCAAAATTCACTTCCTAACAATTTACCGTCTTTCATTCTCAACATTAGGCCTGCCCTAAATTAGACAATTAGTTATCGCTTTCCCTCATGGCCTTTGTTCAAACCCAGGTCACATGGGTGACAGGTTTTCTCCAAGTATTTCAGTTTCCAGTTCCAATTGTCACTCCACCAACTGCTTTACATTCATTAATCATTCTATAAGGGCATTCCGTATATAATGCCTCCTATTTTTTTTAAAGAAAACTACAACAGATACAGAAATCATAATAATGCAGTTAACAGCTACTTACAGCTATTTTTCCACATAATCACCACCATTCGTTATGCACTTTTGCCATCGATGAACAAGAGCCTGTATGCTGTGCCCATGAAGGTCTGCGCCATCAGAGGCTAGCCACTTTCTTACAGCTGCAATGACAGCATCGTTGTCTGGAAAATGTTGCCCACGTAGTCCGTCTTTCATAGGCCCAAAGAGATGGAAGTCTGAAGGTGCTAAATCAGGGCTATAAGGTGGATGTGGTAGGACAGTCCAGCCAAACTTTGCAATGTGCGCGGTGGTCGCCAAACTGGTATGGGGTCTAGCGTTATCATGTTGCAAGCGAAAGGTTGTCTGCTTCTCTGGCCTGACTCGGGAAATACGGGCTTTCAGCTTAGTCAGCGTCATCTTGTAGCGTTCAGAATTGACAGTCCCTGGCCATTATCTGCTGATCTGTTCGGATGAGGCGCTGTTCATTGTGAGGAGTGGCAGCTGAGCAGGGACGCCCATGGCGTGGCTTGTCGTGCACTTCACTTTTGCCACTGCTGAAATGCACTACCCACCGAATCACTGTGCTGACATCCACTGTATTGTCTCCATACACCTTTAGCAAGTGTCGATGGATGTCAGTGGGTACAATTTGTTTGGCAGTGAGAAATTCAATAACACATTTCTCTTTCATACGCACTTCTATGTCAGACACCATTTTGGTAGACTGCTCTGCTGTCGCTATCTGTCGCACGACAACCAAATTAACAGTACATTGGCGGGAAGGTTCATTCTTTACTACAACACCACTAACATCGAGCTCAGACGTTACATATTAACACATAAAATAGGAGGCATTATATATGGAATGCACCACATATCACCAACAGTGTGTAGCCTCAGTTTGTAAAGAACATTAAAGTACCAACATAAACAAATAGAATTTTGCGCTGCTTTACTCTCTCTCAAATGTACTCCTACTAGAAGGGTGAGTAGGCACTGCTTGGGAACCTTCAGAGCAGGAACATTTTTCTTCCCCCCTCACCCCTTATCTTCTCTACATCCCTAAAAGACTTAAGCCTTTGCTGCTGGTAGGGATGGTTTTCATTGCAGTGAGCTGTATTTTTGACATGTGGACAAAACCGTTTTACTTTCAGATATACATTAAAGGACCGGCACTTGCAATTGGGTACTTGAATCGACCTGAACTGAATGCGGAGAGGTTCATTACCTATCGAGAACATGGCCGGCTGTACCGAACGGGAGACTGGGGCTATATGCTTAGTGATGGGAGCCTGGAAATATGTGGACGGTGTGATTCCATGGTGAAGATACGGGGCTACAGCATTGAGACTCAGGTTTGCCTGTTTAATGATGATATATTACGCGCAAAGTTTTAGTTTTGTTATGTTGAGGTTGTAGGAAGAAGTCCCATTAATTGTAAGAATAACAGTACTCAAGTCTTTCCCCCTCCAGCCCCTCTCTGGCCTGTCATCCAGCCAAAGTGCACTTGTCATGAGCAAAGTTTATCGTGCTTTTGTCACTAGCAACATTCGGGTGAACAGAGTGTCTGGATGTGTATGGAAGTGTGCTGCGAAGAAAGCATGTGAGTATGAGATCAACCCATGGGGCAACACTATCAGTAGCTCAGATTGTAGGATTAGTGAATAATGAATTGTAAAGGATGTGGAATGAAGTGGTTGTCGCCTGTGTGAGTCTACAATTGTATTGAGGTAAGAAGGTAAGGTAATGTTATCCATGTGCTTAATTAATGAAGCACTATGCCACGAACATATATGGGGGAGCGGATCTGTATATCCATGTATTCTTGAATGGTCAGCTTCATGCCCCTGGTCGGTTTACCCCAAGGGGAAAGAGCCCCTGTGCCCATTGGATAAGAGGCTGGGTGGATCCCAGAACTGTGGACAGGAGAGAAATCTTGGCCCCACTGGGACTCCGACCTCTCAGCCGTCCAGCCCATAGCCACGTGTCATGCTGATTGCACTATTTGCTTAAGGAAAACCACAAAATACTTCAGTCAGTATAGCAGGTCTGTGGACAGAGATTGGAAATCAGGATATCCCAAGTAAAAACACCACTTAAGTGCAACTTCAGTTCAAAATGCATGTATAGATTTTAGGATTATTGAAGTGTGTCATGAATGGAAAATGCTTGAGAGTGTCTGTATAGGTGTTGTGCCCCACATTGGGCACAGCTACAGTTGAATCTGCCAGATGTTGCTGTGGTGCTGTTTCCAGGCTGTAGAGGCAGCGCTTTTGGAACTCCCAATGGTAAACGCTGGCTATGTTTCGGTAGAAGGAGATGAGGGCTCCGACAAGTTCCTGGTGGCTTACATCGTGTCTGAAGGTAAGGTAACCCAGAAGGAAGTGCGTGCTGCCCTGAAGAACAGGCTTCCATTCTACATGATACCATCCAGGTTCATCTTTATCAACAGGCAAGTTACACATATCTGACCATTTCATTTGTTTTAGGCTAATTCGTTGATTTATTTCTTTAAACACAAATGGTAACTGTGCATACAACCCCCTTTAACATTTTTCCCTAAGCAGGTTTAACTGATTGCTCTGTGTTTTGGAGATGTAATGGAAAGAATGTATGCATTCAGTGTTAACACATTGCGGACCGGTAGTTTAAACATTTAAATCACCCTGGGGACCGGCGTTTTTAAACCTACTACCCTAACTTGTGCACCGTTCACTTTAAAAATTAATATAAAATCTCCTAATTAATTTTATGAACTGAAATTTTTGGAGAACACTTACCAGAGCTCCTAGAAGTGCTTGCGCATGTGACATCTCTGGAAACATTCCCCTTTGTGAAGAGGCATTACGCAGAATTTGCACATGTAGGCAGTTCTACTCTTCTTCTTGTGCTCTGCGCACACACGGCACTGCCTAGAAGGGTGTTTCTTCTTGCAATATTCACTCTTCACAATTTTCACGAGAATATGTTTCCGCATATCACCCGAGAGTCAGCCAGGGGGGTCTACTTGAGGCCTCTGGTGGGTGCGAACAGATGGCCCTGGCTGCACTACGTCTGTGTCTGACACAGGTACTGCCGCCACCGTGACGTCAGTAGCCCAAGCTTTTGCCAGTTTCAACAGAAATGCTTTGTATTTGAAAGTAGAATTTCTGTTCACCTTTTTGAAAACCATAAATGAATTGAAAATTGCACAGTTTATAAGCCACAGTGCAACCTTCTTCGCCCATTTTACTGTTTTCCTAGGAAGGGAATAATAGGCCAAGAACTGGTCGGCCCTATCAACTCCTTTCATGAACATATTATACTCGGAAATACAAAGAGGCTTCTTTACTTGCCCGTGTCATCTTTGAACATCGACCATGCTCAAATTGTGAATAGTGGAAACCATATTCACAATGCAAGTATCCCTCCAGGACTGAAGAAGAATGTCCCCCTTCCGTCAAAAAACTATCTCCAAAAAACAGTGACGCAACTTCAGACACGTCCGTTGGGTCCAATGGCATCTGCTTCACCCCCAGATCACCAGTAAACTTTCCCAAAGTGGGGGTTTTGTCCACTTTATCCCATGTAGCTGTCCCGACACTCACACTTTCAACAGAGTTCTCACTTTCACTTGACACATTTTGGGCAGCCCTGTGGCCCCCGTTACTGTCACTGTCACTGATAATGGCCTCGCTATCAGAAGACGAAGCAGTTGGCAAATCTGATAGCTCATCGGAGAACATATCTAATATTTCCTGTCCTCTGAGAGATCGCAACTGCTTTCGTCTCTGAGCCATGTTGAACTGGTAGCTGCGTGGTTCATACGTGCAAGCTTGGATTAGAACAAAGCCAATTTTGTTTAGGTTGTGACAGGAAATGACTCTGGTCGAGTTACTAGATAAGGCAGCAATCATTCCCGGGGTCATCTACTCAGCCGTTACGATTCAATGAAGCCACACAGCAATATATAGCATTTTGCAACATAACGTGACCGTAGAGGACCATATGACCCGCCCGGTCCGCAACACTAGGAAACGTAGAGGGCCGTATGGCCTGTCCAGTCTGCAATGTGTTAATGCAGGTGGTACATATAGTTAACACTTTGCTCCAGAGGCTGAATATTCAATAACAGAGTATAGCATAAAATGTTCCATGTTCCAGCATCCCATTGTTGGAGTCATCAGGAAAGCTTGACAAGAAAGCTCTCTCTGTGATGTTGGAGGCAGGCAACAACAATTATCTCAGCCCACACGATCTGCATTTGACACCCTTGGAGCACCAACTAGCTGTTATCTGGGGCAGAGTGCTGAAACTGAATGTCATTGATGTACATGAGAACTTCTTTGACCTTGGAGGGTAAATATATGCTCTGTCTGCACTATGGGCTGTGTGGCTTTCATAGGATCTGCCTGTCCCGTCACCTGATGGGCTGATGTCTGTGTGCCAGCAATGTGCTGTTGTCACTGTATACATAAACAAATATTTTATGCTGTTTAATAGTTTTCTTAAATTGGCTGTTTAACTAAGCTCTCAGTAACATGACTTACAGCATCAGAGGGTAGGATTACTAGTGAATGTAGAGCAACTGGTGGAAATTTGTTCTGAAGATGTCACAGAATTAGAGCTTGAATGATTGCTCCTCACTTGTTCTGTTCTGTTTCTGTTTCAAATGTTGTAATGATGCTTGCTTAGCAGTTAGAGTCCAGTAGAGGGCAGTGAATGTGGTACGTAGCACAGGGGGTTAGATGCTGGCTGCTTGGTGCAGTCTCATGTTCAGTCTGACGGGGTGACTTCTCCTTACATTCATGGTGGCTGAAGGAGAAGAAGCACTGGGGCAGGTTTTCTCCAAATTTCTTTTCATTTTCCCTGCTAATCATCATTTCACCATTGCTCTGTACTCATCTGTCTACCCCTGAGGTGTGTGATATCCCTGAGCAGGCAGCGCATTATCATATCCTCTGTCTCTAAGTTGAGGGCTTTATCTTTGCCAAGACCCTTGTCTGCTCACAAAGCAAGAAAGTTGAGTCAATGTGTGTTATTTTTCAGACACTCGCTGCTTGCCACTCACCTTGTCAGTGAAATTAATGAGCATTTGGGCATCCAGCTTCAAATATATGACGTGCTACAGCATCCCACGGTGCACTCCTTGGTGAACTTTATTGAGAAGCCGACAGAGACCAGCTCTGATGTCACACTGGATCTGCCAGCTGTGGTAGAGAGACATGCCCAGGACAAGGCTCCGTGAGTTCCCTTGTTCTGATCTTGTTAACACTCTTGTGTTGAAAATTTTAATTGGACGTAAGTGACATCTGTGGTCAAGGTCACTGATTATTCAACGTATTTATCCATGAAGATGGAGACAGCTTGTGCCGCAGAAACGTCAGGAGCAGTACAAAGAGCCAAGAGCAGAATCAACAGTTTGCTCATTTTGTTGCATGGCTGTTTGGGTTTCATGTTGAGGCGGTCCCACATTCGCACTTCAGCCCAAGTCTGACTGTCTTCACTGGCTTTCCTTACAGTTTTCCTCAGTCCCTCCTGAAAATGTTGGGATAGATCTTAAGTAGGATTCAAACATTCCTTCCCCCCATTACTTCCAATTCACCTTTGAGAATGATCCAGTAGCATATGTTATTTGGTACTGCAGCACTTCAGTGGGTAACAGAACTAGTATTTTATTTGCTACCACTCACCTCCAACTAGTGCTTAGGCCAAGAACACATGGATCTATACATTCACTCCCCCATACTTCTCCATGGCATAGTGCTTAATTGGTTAGGCCATTTGTTGAGCCCAACATTGAAGTGTGTTCCTTTTGCAGGTTGGACATCCACCTACGAGCATTCTGGCGTTCCTTAGAGTACCCCATCTCCTCCAGTTGGTGCCCTGAGAGAATTCTCCTGACGGGAGCAACTGGATACCTTGGGGCATTCGTTCTTAAGGAGCTGTTGCAAAATACAAAGGTGTGTCTCTTGCGTTAACTGACAGTACTTACATAACACATTTCAGTTCCATTCAGCCTTTCCCAGCATCCTTGATTTAACTGCTATAAGAACAGGAAATGCAGTGAATGGTGTCTTTTATTAGCATGAAAAAGGCAGAATGAAATTTGATGGAACCAAGAAATACATAAAGAATTTTCCTTGGGAAACCTCAAGAAAGATATATGCTAACTGCTTTCATCTTACTGAAAGCTGTCTTCAGCCTTGAGGGTAGATAGAGCACATTCCTCTGAAATGTAAGTGGCTTCTACCAGACTACACAGCATCACACCCAAAGAAGATAATAACCTTTGTACCAAAATTAGATAGCAGAGCAATATTAAAAATGGATCTAACAGGAGTTTTTAGATGGATTAAAGTGGCTCTGGGTGGGGTCAAGTAGTGAGCCCTTGTGATGCAACTGGGACAAAACAATTATTTCTGTTTAAATGTTCATGATTTTATTTACCTTTATATGCATGTTGTATTAGTAATATTTGTGGTTATTAATAACTTTGGAACATGATAATGAAACTTTGGATTCCATCAAATGTTGAGAAGTTCTTGAGAAGCTGCACAATTGGTGGCTTCTCAAGAAGGACTCACCTTCTTGAGTGAGTGATCAGTAACTTTGAGGGATTAGGTCTGAATTTCCATTTTTATAATCTTATACCAATCATCAGAATAGTTGGTATTAGTGTTAATATTAATATTAATAAATTAATATAATATTAATCTTAGCCATCTTCTGGAATTTAATGGATTAAGATTCCAGACATGAGACCTAACTGTAACGTTCCCTTGTGTGTGTATGTGTAGGTATGTGGCATGTTTGTGCTTGTGTTTGTGGTATTTAACAGTGCTTTCAGTGTGGAGGCTAAATAGTGTCAGATGGTGAACTGATAATCAGATGTTATAAGCAGACCACAGTAGGCTGGATTTCAGCCTCTCAAGGCAGTGACCATGAAGAGATCATATTCTGAGATATAATGCCATGTAGTCTGGCAAAAATCAACCAGCGTTTTGGAGGAACTTATCGCCTCTTCAGGGTCAAAGAGTAAGCCAAATAAGAGAACAGCAGAAGTTCTGAGCCAGATGAACCCAGTCCACCCCCTCCCATCCTATTTCTGTAACATCGATTTTGATATTGTCCTCTCTATGCCTAGGTTTTCCTAGAGGTCTCTTTCCTTCAGGTTTCTTTTACCAAAACCCTGTATGCATTACTTTTCTCTCCCATGTGACTGCATTAAGCTTGATAATCCACAAAAAAAAAACATTGCTGTTGGTTATGTATGCTAGCCCACTCTGTACACCCTTCCTAGTCTTGTCTGTATATGTAAAAGTAAAAATTAAAATTGTTCCTATACTTAATTAATTAAGCACTATGCCATGAATTTGTATGGAGGAATGGATCTATAGATACACATATTCTTGTCCTCAGCACTAGTTGGAAGTGAGTGGCCAGCATCACCCCCTAGGGCACTTTATGCCTGGCGAAAGAGCCTCTGGTACCCATTGACTAGTAGGCTGAGTGAGCCCCAGAGCCAGTCTGGACAACATGGACAGGAGAGAAATCTTGCCCTTACTGGGATTCAAATTCCTACCTCTGGCTGTCCAGCCCATAATCTTTCTCCATACTGACTACACTATCCTGGCTCCCTGTCTATATATGACCGTTTGATTTAGTGTTTGTTATTTGTATTTAAATGTGCTACTTCATATTTTACAGACAGTGGTATACTGCCTTGTTCGGGAGTCACTGGGGTTCACTGCAATGGATCGAATATGCAGTTCCCTTCAAAAGTTTGGCATTTCAGAGCTTGACGAGAAGTTGGAGCTGAGGATTGTGCCCATTAAAGGTGTGTCTTTGTAATGATGCAGGGTCTGTCATGTACAGCGTAAGGACAGATATAATGAATGTAGAGTCTGATACTTTCTCACGATTAGTGATGATTCTGAATGGTGATGTGGGCTGAAGCAGTCTCTTGTCACATGTGACATATCAGATAAATCACTGACACTCACAGAATGGAGTTATTTGGGTGAGAAATGACTACTGTCTGCCTCACACATCATGCAGCATTCATCGTATTCAGCGAGATCCGTGGAATGGCGATCTTGATTTCCATCATCCGTTGACAACAGAATATTGTGACTTTCTAATAATGACATAATGGTCTGCATCACCATCTGATGACGCTGCACCATCATACATCTTGGAAAATGCGGTATATAATATTTTAGTCATGCAAAGAGACCAGATAAGGCAATAATATTGAGAATGGCACTAAAATTAAAATTGACAGGAAGGAAACCAATGGGATGACCCAGAACAAGATGATTTAATCAGATGCTGGACCTCTGTCTAAACTATTGGTATAGCAGTGTTCTAAGCTCAAAGCCAAAGCTCCCTCTGGTGTTCAGCAGTAGAATATCATCTTGTAAAACTTTAAAGCATGAAATTTGTCAGAATTACATTAAAAATTTGGTGGAACTTGGTCTGTCACACTAAGGGAAGAACACAGACTGAGTGTGTTTGAGAACAGGGTGCTGGGGGAAATGTTGGACCAAAGAGAGATGAAGTGACAGGGTTGGAGAGAGTTGCACATTGAAATGCTTCATAACTTGTAGTCTTCGCTTGATATTCTTAGAATGACCTGATCAAGGAGTATGAGATGGGCATGGCACAAAGGACGCATGAAAGAGGAGAGAATTGGATACAAAGTTTTAGTACAAAAATCTGAAGGAAAGAGCCCACTAAGAAGAACTAGACATAGGTGGGAGATTAATATTAAAATGGATCTTAGAGAAACAGAATAAGATGTTTGCACTGGATTCGTCTGGTTAAGGACAGTGAACAGGTATGGGGCTTTTGTGAATGGGGTAATGAACCTTCAGATTCCAGGCTCGGAATTTCTAGAGTGAATGAGCAACTGTTAACCTCTGAAGAAGGGAGTTAATTAGTTCCTACCTCACAGAAAACCCCACTTCATTTCAGTTACAGAGATGAATCTATTAATGTTGTTTATCTGTTTATGGAAGTAATCAGTTTATTGTAAGAATCATGAGAAATATATATATATATATATGAAGAATGTAAGGTTTCTCAGTGTTAAAACAGGAGGTACGTATAGTTAGTACTATACTTTAAGGGCATAAACATTTGTTTGTATCAGGTGATGTCTCCCTTCTGAACCTGGGAATGAGCGAGGAGGACTATGTGTGCCTCTCTTACACAGTTGACTCCATCATCCATGCAGCTGCTACTGTCAACCTGGTGCGCCCATACTCTGCACTCTACAGCACCAACGTACTGGGGACAGCAAACATTCTTACGTTCGCTATGGGTCACAAGATAATGCCTGTCCACTACATCAGGTAATGCTATTAAACAATGCTGTACCAGCTAAAGAGATCATGTAATCATGAATATAACTGGAGTGGAATTATTCAGAAGTGAATAGTTGTTCAACTATTCAATATCTTTGTTTCTTTTGTGTGTGAGATCTAGTGTGTTACTTTATGGTGCTTTCAGTTGTTAGACTATATATTGTTGAGTGGTAGGATGATAGATGAATGGTGAATTTTAAGGGATTAGGAAGGAAGCAGTCATGGTCCAATTGATATACTGGCTCTGTATTTGCCTGGGGTGACTGAGGAAAATTGAAAGAAACCCTCAGTTAATATAGCTGTTGTCCATCTGAGATTCAAACTAAACACCTCCTGAATATGAGTCTGCAGCATTACTGCTGTGAGAACCTGCTTGTTTCTTTTGTGTTCCACGCAAGTATATTTTGTCTTTTGTCTGGCAACTTTTGTGTAAATGGCTGTCATTCTGGTTTTGTCTTTTTGCTTCATTGTTCAGATTATGCTCTTTTGTAGAATGAGTATGAAGATTATGTAATTGTTGTCTATTAAATGTCTCTGTCAGTGGTAGCTCAGTCAGTATAATGACTAGGCTTTGGGCTGGGTGATCGAGGAATCAGAGTTCAATTTTTGACAGGGACAAGTGATTTTTTTCTCTCCTCCATAAAGTCCAGACCGGCTCTGGAGCCCACCCAGCCTCCTATGCAGTCAGTACCGAAAGAAGTGGCTGGGCTGTGAAGCAGACCACTCACCTCTGTCTAGTACCAAGGTTAAGAATGCTGGTGCTATACCTCCACTCCCCACACATCTTCATGATGTGGTGCTTAATTAGTGAAGCCGAGGGATAACTTCACCTGCCAGTAGCTCAGACCGTACAGCAAAAACTGTAGGATGATTAAGGAATAATAAAATGGAAGGACTTAGGAAGGAAGCGGTGATGGTCTAATTTGAGTTACTGTCCCACCATTTGCTTGGAGGGATTGGGGAAAACCGTGAAAACTCTCGGTCAGGTTAGCCAGTATCCTGACTAAGATTCAAACCAGATATCTTCTGAATACATGTCAGAAGCGTTGGCACTTGAGTGAAATTGCTCAGTGAATATGAAGAGTAGTGGACTTCATCTTACAGCAGTGGCATTAACACTCATTGTGGCTTGTGATGCTTCTTGTAGCACAAATGCAGTGTTTCCAGAGGGTCTGCAGAACTGCAGAGAGGATGCCAACATGTTAGCCTATGCTGACAAGCTGCGCAGTGGCTATGCGCAGACAAAATGGGCGGCCGAGCAGCTAGTGATGCGTGCACAGGACAGGGGGCTTCCTGCTGCTGTCTACAGGTATCTTTGTTTTCTGCTGTACAGATTAGGTGTTTTAAGGCACAAGAATTAAAATGTTCTAACCTCCATTTACAGGGACCAGGTTCTGCCTGTATGGTCTTGTGCCCATTTAATGAAATACTGGCTTTAAAGGATATCATTATGGGGTTTCAGATTAGCAGTAAATAGCATTGTAAATAATTAAATAATTTTAATTAAGAAATTATAGATTTGGATTTGCAAACAATGGGAAGTATATAATGTTTTTTCTTATATTGAAGTTGTTCCTGTGTTTAATTAAACCTCTTACTAGCTGCCCTGAAGACAGAGACAGCCAGTTCCTCAGAAATGTTGATAACCATCTACCAAACTACACAGTACCTGCTCTCAGAACACAGCATTCTTAGAATGTTAGTGCACTGCTGACATTTCCTTCTTATTTATGTAGATGTGGCAACATTGGAGGGTCACGGGAGGAGGCGAGCTGGAATCCAGCTGACTTCACATTGCTCATGCTGCAGGGTTGCCTGTACACAAAGATGACTCCTGACATTGATTGGCAGGTTTGATACTTTTAGGTTCAAGTTGTGATGATACTTTTAGGTTCAAGTTGTGATGGTTCAAATAAACTGCCCCATTCACAGTGTAACAGATCAATTATATTGTAGCATGTAGAGCCATTTCTAGGCAACGGCTCAGTATATATGGTCCTGTAGCAAGGGATATGCATGCAAAAATAGTGGTACTGTTGGAATCGGTGTTTTCTACTCGGTTCATGCAAAGGGGTTATAAGGAGGACAACTGGAGCAAGAATAGTTCAGTTGGAAGGGAGCCGCCATACAGAGGGGATTTGAGCATGGAAGCTGAAGAATCACCACAGTTAGAAGCCGTTATCAGGGAACAGCTGGTGAAAACACAGCAAGCTGGAAAAGGCTTAGCATGTGCTGTAGTGATTTTTGAACTGTGGAGATTAGCAGTGGCGCTGTAATTACTTATAGTAATGATTCGTGTGTATAAGTGATCAATAAATCCAATATCCAATCCAAAACTCCATTGATAATCACACTCTATATCATGTGACACTATAATTGTGTTATGTACTTATGTATCATCTCCTGAGTACTGGAGTGCACTGTGTCCATCAGCACCAGTTGTCAGGAAACTGGATATGAGGTCCTGGAATCAGCAGCAATTTAAATGTGACTTGGAACAAAATGCATGCTGAAATCTGACACTTGGAAGTAAGGGCGAGCCTATGTAAGTGTGTGGAAATGTCCTGCATAAGCATCAGTCTGAAACAATTGCATATCTGAACTAAGTTTAAAGTTCTTTTCTTTGACTTTGTCCATCATGTTAGCTTTCTCTATAAAACTAGTGTTCAGGTGGAAGAAATATGAAGATATCCCTATTCTCTTGGAATCTTTGCTAGAGAGACAGAAGAACTGGCTTGCAACAGATTCGTATACACAGGGACAAGGCCATCATACTGTCACGTGATTGAGTGCCTTAAGATGGGTTTGGGTTGATAATCAGATTTATTGAACACTTACAGAATGTAACTACAAATAACTGCAACAGTTTCACTGAGTTACGCTCTCCAAAGATCAACTGCAGTGCACATAAAGTCTTCTTAGTCTTCACTAGCCATTTCTTGGTAGCAGCTTCCAATGGCATACATTCCTTATGCTCAGGGTTCCTGAACTGTTCCTGGCCTCAGCTACCAGCTTCTTACTTCTCACAACTGCAGCTCTCGAACTGACTCAACTGAACTATTAGTCTTCATTATATAGCCCTGGCACAGACTGCACAGAAAATGTTTCTTTGATTATTGTGTGTTCTCTTGTTGGCAGGGAGACAACATGTTCACAGACCTGTTCCCTAGCAATGGCTGTTCTACTGTCACCTGTTTACACAACTGCTACTTGGAAGTGGGTGTACATGCCACAATATGTATCAGTTTTTTGTATTACAGATTGAGCTATCCCCAGCTGACTTTGTGAGCAGAGTGATTGTGGAGGTGTCGCAGGATGTGCTTCACTCTCTTGGCAAAGTATTCCACATCATCAACCCATGCACGATGAATTGCCGGTGAGTGTGAAGGGTCTGTGCTCTGTCCATTTCATGACAGTTCATGGCACACCCACTGACAGTGACAGCAGTTGTCAATAAATTGTATGTGCCATGCCAGTAATATTTGCAACATCTTACCTAGTCATACAGTACTTCACCTTTTCTCTGATAGATGTCATGCAAGTGTACATAACCTTCCCAGATCATATTATAAGACTCAATTCATGCCTTGTGAAAGTGACTGCTGGGCTGTCCTTCTGGGCAATTGGTTGTCTTCTGCAATACAGTAAGCCCTTGTTATGATGGACTGGGGTATAGTGGATTTCGGATGTAATGGACAAAATCTGGCTGTGTATAATTGTGAATTTTTGTGATGTTTAGGCACTAAGAAGTTATCACAGTTAGAAAACTATTTAAAATAAAAGACAACCCAGATAGAAGAACAATCATATAATCACACTATGTGTTTCTGTGCTAATTGCATGTATTGGCTATGTATCCTGTTGTGCACTTCTGTGAATACCCCTTCATTCAGTTGTAATGGGCATCACCAATAATGGATACGATGAGGGTTTACTGTACTTACAATGGTCAGTTTAGTCTAGTATGAAATGTTCGTTTAAAGCGAGTAATTGGTAGTTTCATATAAAACAGAACATTTATTTACATTTTTATCTTCTGGGGTTTCTTTGATCCTGCTTGCTCCATTTTCACTTTCTGGGGTGTCTGGCACGCAGCTCCGGGTTGAAAGAAATGGGCACAAACCAGGATTCAAAGCCATTCTCGTTACTTAATGACAGTTTTACACTTAAATGCAGGATTGAACAACAAACAGCTTACATATTTCATGCACTTGAAGATACAGACCCTTCTGCCTCAAACAGAGAATAAGTTAATAAGCCATAATTTGTTGGATTTGTGGTCTCCACAGTGGTTCACTCTGAAGAGTACATTCTTGTGGGTTTTACCACCGTGTAGCTGCTTGTTTCTTGCTAGGCATACCCTTTGAACCTGAAGACAACATGTCAGCTCTGTCTGAACCACACAGTTCATTGTTCATTGTCCATTTATTTTCCATATATATCCCTACAGGTTAAAAAACCAGGATGTGGAAATTGTCCTTTGAATACAGATATCAATATGCATATACAAGATCAAAATCATATACATCAATCAATAAACATAAATAATAATGTAAGGTAAAAGAATCTAATAAAAATAAACATACATTAAGAATAACTTACTCACGTTATTAATCCCACTTGGCTTTAACAAGCCAAGGGATAATAAAACAAGTCAATTACATATACATACATGTGTGTTACAAGATACAAAACAAAACAAGCAAGACAGGATTATGCCACATGCAATAATACCATAATTAAAATATAAAATTTATAATAGACTGACTTAATATCAATCATAACTTTTAAAATACCACAAATTTAGGTAACAATCAACAAACCACAGACATATATGTACTCATCCACATAAATTACTACAAGGAAATGCTATCCTTCGATCTGCAACATTCAAAATATTCATCCAAAGTATAAAATGAATGAGAAATCAAGAAATCCTTCAAAGCAATTTTAAAATCTTTACAATTAGTGAACAACTGCTTTAGATATAAGGGTAAGCTATTAAACAATCTGATACCCATACAGTATGATCCCTTCAGGTATAGTGATAGATGAACTATAGGTTGATAAAAATTAAGATTAAAACAATGTCTTGTATTTCTACTATGTATATCAGTTGTAAACTGATATAAATTTATATTATCAACCACAAAGCATAATAAAGAGTAAATATACTGAGACTGAAGAGGAAGAATTTTCAATG